>NC_134357.1:239592746-239892746 GCF_048569485.1 Anomaloglossus baeobatrachus | reverse complement strand
TCCATATAGCAGTTGTTTACGGCGTGTGGGCAACTGCACTTATAGCATTTTTAGGTTTGTTTTTGTTATCTGTGCAGTGATTTCTGGTTCTCAATTTTAACAGTGGTCTTTTTTGGTTCCTAAGGTTATATTGATCCATCCCCTGTCATTTCCAGCCCCCATCTCCGTGGCCTTTATTCCCACCGGGACATACATCATGGAAGGAGGTGGAAGTTTTTCTAACAAGCAAACCATGAACATGGAGTCCACTACATCGGATCTATTAACAAACATGCATTGGAGCTCGCTTATAACTATATTTATAACTGTTACGTAATTTTGTATGTTTATATGTGTATTTTATATTATATATAACATTGCATTAAGAGCTCTCCGCATGTCTGTATTGTGGTCTCAGCTATGCTTGTTTTCTTCCTCCATTTTTCTCTCTCTTTATTTTTCATAGGTCCCGGTTCCAATACCTTACATCTTGTAGCTTCCCCAGCAAACTGTGGTAAGATTCTGCTAGTTTGCAGGGCTATCGCCGCTCATTTTCTGAGTGGGCGTGAGTTTCTTCTCTTACCTTATTTGGTCTGGGTCGGCCGTGTGACGTGTCAGCTGGAGGTATCTGCCTCCTGGGCGCGACCGCGATGGCGTCCTTAGCAGCGGAGACCGGAAGTGTTTGTGACGTCACAGGAAGTTTTCTTCCATCCGACCTCCGCTGCTGACGCTTCACCGCGGCGCGACCCGGCGTGCTATTCACCTTGATGCACTGATGAGGGGGCGTTTTAATGGGGTTTGGTATCCTTTATAAGGCCCATATATTGCACTAGTTTTATCTGTCCCCCG
Organism: Anomaloglossus baeobatrachus; assembly: GCF_048569485.1. Taxonomy (NCBI): domain Eukaryota; kingdom Metazoa; phylum Chordata; class Amphibia; order Anura; family Aromobatidae; genus Anomaloglossus; species Anomaloglossus baeobatrachus. Next base: position 239,891,918 of record NC_134357.1, on the reverse strand, counting down.
ACGAAGCACATCAAGCGAAACACGTGTTGGAACGTCGGTCCCCACGTGCTACCCCGGTCTTCTGGTGATCCATCTTCCTGGTAGGTTCATTGCCCTTTGGGCTATACTTGGAACTACTTAATTCATTAGGCTACCTTTTACACCCTTGGGCTATCATCTACCGGTTGGTTATTTTAACCCTGGGAAGGTTTTTTGGATCTTGTGGAGACTTGTTCTCCTTTATTTATTTCAGGGACACGTGAGGTGTCTCCCACTCAGCACTTATTCCCTCTGGTCCTTTTTCTATGTCTTTGTGATATGTTATTGATACACCTACAGCATTATTTAAATAAAATGTTTTGTACATTTATAATTATGGCTTGTCTGATTGTCTCTATCATTTGGCAAATATAAAGATTCTCTTGTCTGGGTTCTACTGTTATTTTGAGTTGTTGCCAATAATGTTTTTCTTATGGGGCTCTTTTATGTTTATATTTTAATATTACCATCAGTGCCATTATAAATAGTAGCTCTGTATAGTGTCAGTGTACAGGTAATACAGTGATCACTGGTGACTTTATAGACAGAAGATTTGTATATAGTGCACAGGTAATACAGCGATCACCAGTGACATTAATTAGTGACATACACAGGAGCTCTGTATATAGTGTACAGTGTGTACATGCAATACACTGACTTACCAGTGACCTCTCTAGCTGAAGTTATTCATCTTCATTTTTTCTTCATCTGGCGTTGACTGTCATCACTTCTTCCTGCCATGATGCGACTCTACAGAAAATAACACAGTCACCTATAGCCGATCACTCCCAGAGCACATTCCTTACTTTTTCCCCAATTTCTACACTATGTCAAACTTTTGTTCCCCCCATGGAAGACAGTATCCTCAAAATTAAATAATATTACAGCAGTAATAATGTCCTCTAATTTGCCCCTACAGTAATTATGTCCACCATTTGCCACCATCAACCAATAATGTATGTTCCTCACTATTTGGCTTATAGTAATAATATCTTCCATCCTGGCCCCCTTTATTTAATAAAGTCTCCCATACTGGGCACCTATGTTCCCCCAAATGATTATTCATTCCTAAGATGGGGAGACAGAAGCTGGCAGTGATTGGACGTGGGGCTCTTGTGATGTCACATTGTAACGTAAGCCACAAATCGCAATTACGGACAGCGCTGGAATGATGCCAGCCCCAGAGGTTAATACAGGGTCTTTTTTTAGCTAGGGGAAACAAGGGTAATCAGAAGGGTTGTTAATTGCTTCCTACAAAAAATATCCCCCCACACACTGCTTCTCTCCAAAATAGCTCCACAAAGTGCTCCTTTCCATAATGTCCTCCAAAAACTTGCCCTTTCTATAATATTTCCCCCATACTACATCTCTGTATAAAGTCCCCCCAGCTCCTCATTATACTATAAATTGCCTTATTCTGTCTGTCTGTCTGTCTTGCTTCAAAATTGTGTCCTTACAGTGACAACCGTCGGATTGGCCACTGGGCTCGGCCTGGCCCCGCCCCCGCATGGATTAACCGTTTGGCCAGGCCCGCCCCCCGCACGCGATGCCCGCTAGGCCACGCCCCCCGCACGTGATGCCCGCTAGGCCACGCCCCCCGCACGCGATGCCCGCTAGGCCCTGCCCCTGCACACAATGCCCGCTAGGCCACGCCCCCTCACACGATGCCCGCTAGCCCATGTCTCCCTCATACGATGCCCGCTAGCCCACGCCCCCTCACACGATGCCCGCTAGGTCACGCCCCTGCACACGTTGCCCGCTAGGCCATGCCCCCCGCACACGATGCCCAATAGGCCACGCCCCCGCACACTATGCCCGCTAGGCAACGCCCCCCGCACACACTGGGCACCTGTACACCTCCCCCCAGGACTACTCCTCCCATTATACTCCTCTTTCCCCAGGACTACTCCTCCCATTATACTCCTCTTTCCCCAGGACTACTCCTCCCATTATACTCCTCTTTCTCCAGGACTACTCCTCCCATTATACTCCTCTTTCCCCAGGACTACTCCTCCCATTATACTCCTCCTATTATAATCCTCCTATTATACTCCTCTCTGAGGGGTTCGCATCATGGGGGATGGAGCACGATGGGGAGTGCAGCATTGGGGATGGAGCACGATGGGGAGTGCAGCATGGGGGATGGAGCACAATGGGGGGTACAGCATGGGGGGTGGACCACGATGGGGGGTGCCCAGAATGGGGGGATGAACCAGGATGTGGGTGTGCAGCATGGGGGATGGAGCACGATGGGGGGTGCAGCATGGGGGGTGGACCACGATGGGAGGTGCGTAGCATGGGTATGGAGCACGATGGGGGGTGCAGCATGGGGGATGGAGCACGATGGGGTGTGCGCAGCATGGGGGATGGAGCACGATGGGGAGTGCAGCATGGGGGATGGAGCATGATGGGGGGCTGCAGCATGGGGGATGGAGCACAATGGGGAGTGCATCATGGGGGATGGAGCACGATGGGGGGTGCAGCGTGGCGGATGGAGCATGATGGGGGGTGCCCAGAATGGGGGGATGAAACACGATGGGGGGTGCGCAGCATGGGGGTTGGAGCACGATGGGGGGTGCGCAGCATGGGGGATGGAGCATAATGGGGGGGGTGCAGCATGGGGGATGAAGCACGATGGGGAGTGCAGCATGGGGGATAGAGCACGATGGGGGGGTGCAGCATGGGGGATGGAGCACGATGGGGGGTGCAGCATGGGGGGTGGACCACAATGGGGGGTGCCCAGATTGGGGGGATGAAACACGATGGGGGGTGTGCAGCATGGGGGATGGAGCACGATGGGGTGTGCGCAGCATGGGGGATGGAGCACGATGGGGGGTGCGCAGCATGGGGGATTGAGCACAATGGGGAGTGCAGCATGGAAAATAGAGCATGATGGGGGGGTGCAGCAAGGGGGATGGAACACGATAGGGGGTGCAGCATGGGGGATGGAGCACGATGGGAAGTGCAGCGTGGGGGATGGAGCATGATGGGGGGGGGAGTGCCCAGAATCGGGGGAAGAAACACAATTGGGGGTGCGCAGCATGGGGGATGAAGCACGATGGGGGGTGTGCAGCATGGGGGATGGAGCATGATGGGGGGGTGCAGCATGGGGGATGGAGCACGATGGAGAGTGCAGCATGGGGGATGGAGCACGATGGGGGGTGCAGCGTGGGGGATGGAGCACGATGGGGGGTGCCCAGCATGGGGGATGGAGCACGATGGGGGGTGCGCAGCATGGGGGATGGAGCTTGATGGGGGGTGCGCAGCATGGGGGATGTAGCACAATAAGGGGTGCGCAGCATGGGGGATGGCGCACGATAAGGGGTGCGCAGCATGGGGGATGATGCACGATGGGGGGTGCGCAGCATGGGGTATGGAGCACGATGGGGGGTGCGCAGCATGGGGGATGGAGCACGATGGGGGTGCGAAGCATGGGGGATGGAGCACGATGTGGGGTGCAGCATGGGGGGTGGGCCACGATGGGGGGTGCACACCTCCCCCCAAAACACACACACACTGCCACACACGCACCGCACAACACACCACACACACACTGGGAACCACAAACACCGCCCTACACAGACAACGGGGCACACACACACAACACCCAACACACAAACACCACGGCGCACACAAATATACACACATACCGCACAACACACACATTGCACAAAACATACCTCCCCCCAAAACACACACACGCACCCCACAGCCACACCCACACAAACCGCGCAACACACACAGCACCACACACACACACAACGCTCCAGACACACAGCGCTCCACAAACAACGCAACACACACAACGCAACACGCAAACAACACCGCTCTCTCACACCACCCCCCACACCCAGACAACACCCAGAACATTTACAGCGCCCTACACAAACACTGGCAACTACACACAACAACATCTATATATATATAACAAAAATCATACATTAACTACACAATGCATTCTAGAATACCCGATGCGTTAGAATCGGGCCACCTTCTAGTTATACTATATTATCCATTCACTATAATATAATAATAATAATTTTATTCATTTATATAGCGCTATTAATTCCACAGCGCTTTACATACATTTGCAACACTGTCCCCATTGGGGCTCACAATCTAGAGTCCCTATCTGTATGTCTTTGGAGTGTGGGAGGAAACCGGAGTACCCGGAGGAAACCCACGCAAACACGGGGAGAACATACAAACTCCTTGCAGATGGTGTCCTTGGTGGGATTTGAACCCAGGACCCCAGCGCTGCAAGGCTGCAGTGCTAACCACTGAGCCACCGTGCCGCCTATCTCCTTCCTAATTGCCTCATTATGTCCCTTCTTGCCCCATAATGTCCACCAATGCCCTACAATGTTCTTATTTGTTTCATAATGTCCCACATTACCCCATAATGTCCCAAATTGCCCAATAATGTCCCACATTGCCCTATCACAGTCATGGCGAACCTTTTACAGGCCGAGTGCCCAAACTGTAGCCCTAAACCCATTTTTTTTTTCCGAAGTGCCAACCAATCCTATTATGTAAATAATTGATTGGAACCTTACCTTTGCCGTCTTCCCTTCTCTTCAGCAGGGGCATCACGCTCATGCTTACCACACATTGAAGCTGAGCCCCTGCCCTTTCCAGACACAGCAGTTGGATTGATCCCTCTGGAAAAAAATTGCAGCATATTAGACAGAGATTTTAGCCTTGAATGCAATCAGATGTCACCCTGTAATCTACATCTACATTTCAAAGTCTGAACATCCAGAAATCCCATAAAGACGTACGAGTTGCTCCCCTCCCCTTTCATTCTGAAGTTATGTCCCCCATCCTGGGCCACTTCCTGGTAAACATGTCCCCATCCTGATATATATTTCCTACATTCTGGTATATTTGTCCCCATCACGGCCCCATCCTGGTAAATGTTCCTCCATCCCGGCATGTACCCCATTCCTGGTAAATGTCCTCCACTCTGGTAAATGTACCCCATTCCTGGTAAATGTACCCCATCATTGTAAATGTATCCCATCCTGGCATGTTCCCCCATGCTGTTAAATGACCCCATCCTGGTAAATGTACCTCATCCAGGCATGTTCCCTTATCCTGGTAAATGTCCCCTTTCCTGATAAATGTACCCCATCCTGCTAAATGTCACCCTTCCTGCTAAATGTTCCCCATCCTGGCATTTGTCCTCATCCTGGCATGTTCATGTACCCCCATCCTGGCATATTTCCCCCCCATCCTTTCATGTTTCCCCCCATCCTGGTAAATGTATCCCCCATCCTGGTAAATGTACCCCTTACTGGCATGTTCCGCTTCCTGCTAAATGTACCCCATTCTAGCATGTTTCCCCCCATCTTTGCAGCCATGTTTCCCCCCCATCTTTGCAGCCATGTTTCCCCCCATCTTTGCAGTTATATTTCCCCCCCATCCTTGCAGCCATGTTTCCCCATCTTTGCACATTTTTCTCCATCTTTGCATGTTTCTCCCATCTTTGCAGCTATGTTTGCCCCGTGCTCGTTTGCTTGCCCCGTGCTCTGTATGTTTGCCCCCGTGCTCTGTATGTTTGCCCCCATGCTCTGTAGGTTTGCCCCCATGCTCTGTAGGTTTGCCCCCGTGCTCTGTAGGTTTGCCTCCGTGCTCTGTAGGTTTGCCTCCGTTCTCTGTATTTTTGCCCCCGTGCTCTGTAGGTTTGCCCCCGTGCTCTGTAGGTTTGCCCCCGTGCTCTGTAGGTTTGCCCCCGTGCTCTGTAGGTTTGCCCCGTGCTCTGTATGTTTGCCCCCGTGCTCTGTATGTTTGCCCCCGTGCTTTGTATGTTTGCCCCCGTGCTCTGTATGTTTGCCCCCGTGCTCTGTATGTTTGCCCCCGTGCTCTGTATGTTTGCCCCCGTGCTCTGTAGGTTTGCCCCCGTGCTCTGTAGGTTTGCCCCCGTTCTCTGTAGGTTTGCCCCGTGCTCTGTAGGTTTGCCGCGTGCTCTGTATGTTTGCCCCGTGCTCTGTATGTTTGCCCCGTGCTCTGTATGTTTGCCTCGTGCTCTGTATGTTTGCCCCGTGCTCCCTATGTTTTCCCCGTGCTCCCTATGTTTCCCCCGTGCGCTCCATGTTCCCCCTTTGCTCCACATGTATCCCCCGTGCGCTCCATGTTTCCCCCGTGGGCTCCATGTTCCCCCTTTGCTCCACATGTTTCCCCCGTGCGCTCCATGTTCCCCCTTTGCTCCACATGTTTCCCCCGTGCGCTCCATGATCCCCCTTTGCTCCACATGTATCCCCCGTGCGCTCCATGTTTCCCCCGTGCGCTCCATGATCCCCCTTTGCTCCACATGTTTCCCCCGTGCGCTCCATGATCCCCCTTTGCTCCACATGTATCCCCCGTCCGCACCATGTTTCCCCCGTGCGCTCCATGATCCCCCTTTGCTCCACATGTATCCCCGTGCGCTCCATGTTTCCCCCGTGCGCTCCATGATCCCCCTTTGCTCCACATGTATCCCCCGTGCGCTCCATGATCCCCCTTTGCTCCACATGTTTCCCCCGTGCGCTCCATGTTTCCCCCGTGCGCTCCATGTTCCCCCTATGCTCCACATGTTTCCCCCGTGCGCTCCATGATCCCCCTTTGCTCCACATGTATCCCCCGTGCGTTCCATGTTTCCCCCGTGCGCTCTATGATCCCCCTTTGCTCCACATGTATCCCCCGTGCGCTCCATGTTTCCCCCGTGCGCTCCATGTTCCCCCTTTGCTCCACATGTTTCCCCCGTGCGCTCCATGTTCCCCCTTTGCTCCACATGTATCCCCCGTGCGCTCCATGTTTCCCCCGTGCGCTCCATGTTTCCCCCGTGCGCTCCATGTTCCCCCTTTGCTCCACATGTATCCCCCGTGCGCTCCATGTTCCCCCTTTGCTCCACATGTATCCCCCGTGCGCTCCATGTTCCCCCTTTGCTTCACATGTATCCCCCGTGCGCTCCATGTTTCCCCCGTGCGCTCCATGTTTCCCCCGTGCGCTCCATGTTTCCCCCGTGCGCTCCATGTTTCCCCCGTGCGCTCCATGTTCCCCCTTTGCTCCACATGTATCCCCCGTGCACTCCATGTTCCCCCTTTGCTCCACATGTATCCCCCGTGCGCTCCATGTTTCCCCCATGCGCTCCATGTTTTCCCCCATGCGCTCCATGTTTCCCCCCGTGCGCTCCATGTTTCCCCCCGTGCGCTCCATGTTTCCCCCGTGCGCTCCATGTTTCCCTCCGTGCGCTCCATGTTTCCCCCCGTGCGCTCCATGTTTCCCCCCGTGCGCTCCATGTTTCCCCCCGTGCGCTCCATGTTTCCCCCCGTGCGCTCCATGTTTCCCCCGTGCGCTCCATGTTTCCCCCGTGCGCTCCATGTTTCCCCCGTGCGCTCCATGTTCTCCCTTTGCTCCACATGTATCCCCCGTGCGCTCCATGTTTCCCCCGTGCGCTCCATGTTTCCCCCGTGCGCTCCATGTTCCCCTTTTGCTCCACATGTTTCCCCCGTGTGCTCCATGTTCCCCCTTTGCTCCACATGTATCCCCCGTGCGCTCCATGTTTCCCCCGTGCGCTCCACGTTTCCCCCGTGCTGGCTCTGTCCCCCACACCTTGGCACAGCCGCACACAGCTTAAAAATTAAAAAAAACAACAACTCACCTTGCAGAACCCGCTCCATCGCTGCGTCCTCAGTTAGTTCAGGTCCCGCGCGGCCACAAGACGCCGGTGCCGCCTACTGACGCTCCTACGTCTCCTAGGCAACAGGCCTGCAGCCCAGGAGAGGAGGAGTGTCAGAAGGAGGAGAAATGTCTCCTCTGTTCCAACAGCACTTTGCACGTCGGTGCGACCACACCGACAGTGCAGAGTGGCTGAATATGGCGACAGCGCGCGTGCCAGCAACAAGGGCTCTGCGTGCCCTGTTTGGCACGCGTGCCATAGGTTCGCCATCACTGCCCTATCATGTACCCCATTGCCCAAAAACGTTCCATATTGCACCATAATGTTCCTCATTGCCCCATAATGTCCCACATTGCCACATCATGTCCCAAATTGCCCCATTATATTCCAAATTTCTCAATAATGTCCCCCCATTGCCCAATAATGTCCCCCCATTGCCCAATAATGTCCCTATCAATTTTCTCCATAACATCCTCCACTGCTTGATAATGTCCTTTGTAAAGTAACACCGCTCCTTCCACACGATGGCCCCTGCATCTAAAATGATTCTCCGTCATGTTCGGCTCATCAGGAGCGCTTACCCAGTATCTGAGCGTCCTCTTCTTCCGACCGGCCCCGGTGATGACAGCATTGTGGTGCGGGGCTCAGGAGCTCCTCCGCCTCAGTCCTGGAGCCGCACTGTTTAAATGTATGGATAAGTTCACACTGCGTTTCGTTAACAGTTCAAATATGAAAAGTTTTTCCTGGGGAAACCGCTTCCGGAATTCTTCTGTGTGACAATTCTTGGCGTTTTTTGGTCCTTGCACTTTTTTTGTTACCATCTTCTTTACATTTAACGTAGCGTTTTGCTGACGGTTCCTCTGAATCGTTGTCTGTTAACATTGTTTCAACAATTTTTAAGTGTTTCTTGTGGCCGTTTTTTTCTCGTTTTCTTTTCAATCCGTTAAGTAAGGAATAATACTCTAAAATTAAGTAAAAACACTCAGGTGACTGTTTTTTTTGCGTTCTTAGTAACTTCTATTGTAAAGTATACAGCGGCTTCACAGGAGAAAATGCCAGAAGAATGATCCGGTCACTTCTGTTAAACGCTTGTCATGTATGGAAACCTGAGGATAAAAAAGATTCAAAAGCCTGAATGTAGGAACCGCAAAGTCGTTTTTAAATGCAAATGAAGAAGTGGACTTCAAGCACTTTTTTTTAGCAATTTTTCAGGCCTCTATTGGAGCAGAGCGGCTGGATGATTCTAAAAGACTTTTCGAATGGACAACTGCAAACAAATTTGCATGAATACCAATATTGGGAAACTTGTAATTGCTCAGAAAATGTAAATGGGGGGAAAGAAGACCGAGAGAAAGAAGACACTGATCAGAAGAGCTTACACTCTACAGTATAGAGAGGACACTGCTGACCATAAGAGCTTACGCTCTATAGTATAGAGAGGACACTGCTGACCATAAGAGCTTACACTCTACAGTATAGAGAGGACATTGCTGACCATAAGAGCTTACACTCTACAGAAGAGAGTGGACACTGCTGACCATAAGAGTTTACACTCTACATAAAAGAGGGGATACTGCTGACCATAAGAGCTTACACTCTACAGCAGGGTCGATCTGGCTCACAGGGGTAGCGGGGAATCCCCCGGTAGGCCCCGGGGCCCTCAGCGGGCCTTATATAGTGCGGGACGGCTGTACAGGGCCGCGGGGCCGCCTGGTTCTCAGGGCCGGCGTTTATTGGTGGGCAGACTGAGCAGCTCATCCAGGGCCCCCATGCGCTGAGGGGCCCCCAGCCTTTCAATCATAAACTTCAGTGATTGTACAAGTTCTGTACAATCACTGAAGTTTCCGCAGTTGCAGGACCTTTAGTGACATTACCTGTGTCATGTGACTCACCAAAGGTCCTAGCGGTGCACTGTGGGAGTCCCCAGGTCTGCACCGATGATGTGTGCAGGACCTGGAGACCGCGCCGGTATTCAAATGTATGCGCGTCTTTCAGGCGCGCATACGTTTGTACAGTGCGCCCAGCGACAAAAGGCAGAGCAGCGCTGCTCAGCACTGCACCATGACGGGACATCATCACCGGGGCCGGGGCTTCAGAGGAAGAGGACGGGACAGGACTGAGGCAGAGGAGCGCGCCTCAGTCCTGCACCGATATGCATCATCACCGGAGCCGCAGCTGCAGAGATGAAGAGGAGGACGCGCAGGCACAGGTAAGCGCTCCAGAGTAGCCGAAGAGGACGTATAATAATTTTACATGCTGGGCTGTGGTGGGGGAGTAGCAGTGTTATTTTACAAGGGGCATTAAGAAGCGGTGGGGGAGACTTTTTGGAGCATAATATGGGTCAGTGGGGGACATAATAGGGCAGTGGGGGATATTCTAAGGCAGTGGGGGACATTATAGGGCAGTGGGGGACATTATAGGGCAGTGGAAGACATTATAAGGCAGTGGAAGACATTATAAGGCAGTGGGGGACATTATAGGGCAGTGGGGGACATTATAGGGCAGTGGGGGACATTATAGGACAGTGGGGAGCATAATAAGGCAGTGGGGGACATTATAGGGCAGTGGGGGACATTGTAGAGCAGTGGGGGACATTATAGCGCAGTTGAAGACATTATAAGGCAGTGGGGGACATTATAGGGTAATAGGGGACATTATGAAGCACATTGGGGCATTATAGGTCAGTGGGGGACGTTATGAAAGAAATTGGGACATTATAGGGCAATGGGGGACATTATGAGACATCAAGGATTGTGGAAGGCAGCATAGTATAATGAGGAGTGGGGGGGGGGATTTATACAGGGATTTAATATGGGGGAGATATTATAGAAAGGGCAAATTTTTGGGGGACATTTTGTAAAGGGGCACTTTGTGGGGCTATTTTGGAGAGGAGCAGTGTGAGGGGGGATATTTTGTGCAGGAAGCAATTAAAAACCCCTTCTGATGCCACTTGTTTCCCCAGACATTATTAAATAAAAGGGGTCAGGATGAGGGCTATAAATACTATATGGGGCCAGAATGAGGGACATACATTATTGGTTTATGGTGGGACGTGGGGCATAATTACAGTCGGGGCAAATTATTGGACATTATTACTGATGAAATATGTTAATTTTGAGGACACTGTCTCCAATGGGGGAACAAGAGTCTGACAGTGCAGAAATTGGGGAAATAGTGAGGAATGTGCCCTGGGAGTGATTGGCTATAGGTGACTGTTATTTTCTGCAGAGTCACGTCATGGCAGGAAGAAGTGATGACGGTCAGCGCCGGATGAAGAGAAAATGTGAAGATGAATAAAGTCAGCTAGAGACATCACTGGTAAGTCAGTGTGTTACATTAACACACACACTATGGCTAAGTTCACATTTCCGTTGTTTTGCATCAGTCACATGCGTTGCTTGACGCATGTGACTGATGCGTTGTACAACGGATGACAACGGATGACAAAGAAAAGAATTTCCTTGTCGGACTCCATTGTGTGCGGGAGGCGGAGATCGGGGGGCAGAGTTCGGGGGGCGGACCTGAGGACGTCAGTGCCGCGGTCTGCATGGCTGGGGACAGGTGAGTGTGTGAGTGTGTGTGTCTACATGCGTGTGTACATGCGGAGCGCGGGAGGGGGCGGAGCACGAGGAGGCGGAGCCGAGTGGGGCCGTGGAGCTGAGGACTTCAGTGCCGTGGGGACTGCAGGGCTGGGGACAAGTGAGTGTGTGTGTGTGTGTGTGTGTACACATGCGGAGTGCGGGAGGGGGAGGAGCCGAGTGGGGAAGTGTCTGCCTCCTTGCAAACTGTATCCAGGGTAAATATCGGGTAACTAAAAGCAAAGCACTTTTTGCTTGGTTACCGGATATTTATCTTGGTTACCAGTGTACACTGCTTAGTGCTGGCTCCCTGCACCCATAACCACTGTAAATATCGGGTAACTGACCAAAGCGCATTGCTTGGTTACCCGATGTTTATCCTGGTTACGGGGGCAGGGAGCCAGAGAGTGCATGTGCAGCAAAATCCTACGGATCGCGCTGCTCAAAAAATGTTACAAGCTGCATTGCTCCCGCCCGGCGGTCAGTTAAAAAATGACTGACCGTGACGCAGCGGATGCAACGCAGCATCATCAGTCGCAATCCGTCACTAATAGAAGTCTATGGGGAAAAACAGGATTCCTGCAAAATATTTTGCAGGATACCGTAATTCCTCAAGGTTACGGATTGTGACTTATGCAAAACAACGGAAGTATGAACTTAGCCTATACTGTACACTGTATACAGAGCTCCTGTGTATAGTGTCACTGGTGAGCACTGTATTACCTATACACTATATACAGAGCTCATGTGCATTATGGCACTGATGATAATATTAGCGTTATTAGCATTGAAGTTCTTATTCATGATCATTATTGTAGTATTATATGTCCTTGTGTGGTAGTAATATGTTCTCTAGTCATGCTGTACTGATATATGTCTCGTGTGTGGTATTATTTGGTCATTATGTAGTGTGGTTATAGTGTCACGGTATTTCTCCCTTGTATGTGGTTGTATTCAGTCACTATGTGGTCTGTTTATGGTGTGGCGGTATTACTCTCTTGTATGTAGTTATATTCGGTCATTATGTGGTGTGGGTATAGTGTTGCGGTATTTCTCCCTTGTATGTGGTAATATTCGGTTACTATGTGGTCCAATTATGGTATGGTGGTATTACTCTCTTGTATGTGGTTGCTTTTGATCACTATGTTTTGGTAGTTTGTTATCTGGTCATAGTGTCGCAGTATTTCTCCCTTGTATGTGGTATTATTCGGTCAATTTGCGGTCTGGTCACGGTGTGGCAGTATTTCTCCCTTATATGTGGCTGTATTTGGTCACTGATTGGTGTTAATATGTGGTCTGGTCACGGTGTGGCAGGAATTCTCCCTTGTATGTGGTATTATTGGTTTTGGTATAGTGGATTGTGTTGTATAAGGAGGTCACTTTTTCCTTTCTATAAGGGGGAGATTATTTCCAATAGAAATTAAATACTTAAACATTTAACCCATCCCTGTCCTGTGACTATTACACTACAGGAAATATGCACTTAGAGGTTCTCCAGTGAAAACAAGTAGTCACCTTTACTAAGGCCACGTGCACGTGTTGAGTATTCAGTGAGTTTTTTACCTCAGTATTTGAAGCCAAAACCAGGAGCGGTAAAATCAGAGGAAACGTGTAATAGAAACTCGAGCACAACTTCTGTATTTTTCACCCACTCCTGGATTTGGCTACAAATACTGATGTAAGATACTGTCCAAATACTGAACGTGGCCTAAGGATAAGTGATAACATATTCATCAGTGGGGTCTGATTGCTGGGACCTGCACCGATCGTGCAACTTTTATCCCCCAGTACACTGGAGCTCGTGTCCGACTCAACCCCTGATCCATTCATTCCCTCAGTGGCTGCGAGCGCTGCGCTTGTTTTTATCTGGCTGCTCCACAGAGGATGAATGCAGCTGCGGTCACACACTCCACCTGCTGCCACTGCAAAACATTCCCCAATCTTCCTATCGGTGCGGTTTCCACCGGTCTAGTTCCACCGATCAATAAGTAATCACTAACCAAACCTGTGGATCAGTGCTAATTTGTTTTCACCAAAGACCCCATTACTGCAAACTACTATAATTGTACATCCCAGTTATGGTGCACAATATAGATGTGCAGGAGCCGCCTGTGTATACAGTCAAAGCAACACAATAATGGGAATAACGATAATGTGTGTTTAAATTTAGCTGTAGGGTGGGCCCCTGGAGTCAATTCCCCTGGTGGGCCCCAGACACCCCAGTCCGACCCTGCTCTACAGTATAGAGAGGACACTGCTGACCATAAGAGCTTACACTCTACAGGACAGAAAGGACACTGCTGACCAAAAGAGCTTACACTCTACAGTATAGAGGGGATACTGCTTACCATAAGAGCTTACACTCTACAGTATTGAGGGGATACTGCTGACCATAAGAGCTTACACTCTACAGGACAGAGAGAACCCCGATGACCATAAAAGCTTACACTCTACAGTATAGAGAGGACACTGCTGACCATGAGAGCTTACACTCTACAGTATTGAGGGGATACTGCTGACCATAAGAGCTTACACTCTACAGGACAGAGAGAACCCCGATGACCATAAAAGCTTACACTCTACAGTATAGAGAGGACACTGCTGACCATGAGAGCTTACACTCTACAGTATTGAGGGGATACTGCTGACCATAAGAGCTTACACTCTACAGGACAGAGAGAACCCCCAATGACCATAAAAGCTTACACTCTACAGTATAGAGAGGACACTGCTGACCATGAGAGCTTACACTCTACAGTAGTATAGAGGGGATACTGCTGACCATAAGAGCTTACACTCTACAGGACAGAGAGAACCCCGATGACCATAAAAGCTTACACTCTACAGGAGAAAGATGAACTTGCTGACCATAAGAGCTTACACTCTACAGTATACAGAGGACACTGCTGACCATAAGAGCTTACACTCTACAGAAGAGAGAGAGAAGGAGAGATCCTACTAACCAAAAGAGGTTACATTGTACAGAAGAGAGAGGATACTACTGACCATAAGAGGTTACACTCTATAGGAAAGAGAGAAGGGACGCCACTGACCATAAGAGCTTACACTCTACAGAAGAAGGAGAGTTACCCAGTGACTCTGTACATAGAAAATTGCCCTGCTGTAAAAACTGTGCTCCACTGGGAACTTCTGATTGATGATTGCCCAGGTTCTGATCACCTCTGTACAAGGTGTAATAATCCATAGACCTCATAGAGTGTTGGAATAAAAAGGAGAATCTGGAGGAAACCCATGCAAACATGGGAGAACATACAGACTCCTTGGAGATGTTAAATAGTAGAATAGACCTGGCTCAACTATATAGTCGGGTGCTCTGGAGAAAATAAGTCCAATAAATAACAAAAAAAAAGTGGTGTGCCGGAGCTTTTTTGTTATTCCTTGCATTTGTTGTCTTTGGAGGGATTTGAACCCAGGACTGTAAGCAGCCGTGCTAACCACTGAGCCACTGTGCTGCCCATAACACAAAGTCAGGGATTATGAGGGATCATAGTCAGGTGTGTGAGTAAATCGAGAAAAACTGAGTGAGGAAAAGTCAAACTCAACTGCAGAGGTGAGGCTGATGAAGACAATTTCATGCCAAGACAGAGCACAGCAAAAAGTGGCAACAATTTCACAGCAGACGGGGCTTCAAGATTTGTAGTTCAGCGCTCAACGTCGCCCATTTCTTGGTGAACATGCAGAGAAGGAAACGGCAGCAGATGAAAAACTGAACATGAATCAGAAAATCTCCCTCAGCCCCATCAGCTCAGAACTTATTGCAACCAATGGACCCCAGTGATGATATTGGGGTCAGGCTGACACCTCGGCCGCAGTCAGGGTCATTAAAGTAAATGTCAGTAATGTAGAAATAGCCATCAGCCGTGTGAGAAAAAAGGAAATTGTGTAAAATATCCTGTTCAGGAAGAGATAATTGAAAATAATATAATTTATAATTAACTCCTTCATGCACCGATACTCTAATAATATGTAGAATATAATGTTCTGACGATATCGATAGTGACATTTTAATTGCTGTGTATGAAAACATAAAGCTGCTCCCCCAGATTATCTCCCCAGCTTCATATATTAAGCAGATTATAGCACGTCTATATGAAATGCACTGTGAAGAAATAACAGCGTCCTGTCCCTTTAAATTCTGCGTGTTGCATGACACTGGTCAGCAGCCAATAAGATTTCTGGATTTGAATCTGAAGAAATAAACACAAACAAACTGTCGCTCTCCTCAGTGTTTTACAGACAGTGACGAGTGGAGTTGTATATCGGTGAGTAGCCGCCATCACATCCCCTGATGACCGGACACTGATTTATCTCCTCTCCTCGATGCTTCTTTCCTGTTATCTGGAATCCGCTGATGATTTTATTATTTCATCTAAACTCAAAACAGGCGAGAACACCGGGCAGAGCCGAGAACTCTGCCACAACGGCCGCTGTCACCGGCCACTAGGGGGCACTATCAGTGCAATCTGTATTTACTGGTGCACTGGGCTCCCCCTAGTGGCTGCAGGAAAGCAGAAGTTTATGTTTAGGTTACACAGGACACTGCGGCCAGTATTATTTATTGGGGCATTATTTACCACTAATGTCAGTGGGGTTAGTGTCCTGGCACTGTTATTGGGGGTCAGGCTCTATGCGCTGGTAATGAAGTCATTTTTGCTGTCATTTTTGTGGGGTTACTTGTTTTTATTTGCATGAAGAACATAGAAATCCATGTTTGCCATATATCTGTATTTACAGGCCCCAGTACAATCCTATGTACAATGTTTTCCATGTGGTATTACCTATACTGGAGACTCTACAAACACCCAGAATAGACTGGATTTGATCATGTTGTCTCCATGTATGTGTGTAATGGAGTCTGATACCTGGGGGGGACGCTCACTGTGAATATGTGTGGGAAGCTGCGGTGTTTGATCTCTATTAGATCTGTGACTAAATCTTTTTTGGATTCACAGATTTTCGAATGGAGTTGTCAATGTACGACATTTACAAGATGGCAGCGAGCAGCCGCTCTATGGAGGTCCGCAGCTTTATTATACATGGACCCTCGTCCTATTGTCCATCCCTGATGAGTGATAAGTAGTGATGAGCGAGCATGCTTGTCACTACTCGGTACTCGCACGAGTATCACTGTACTCGGGCTGCTCGGCGGGGACCGAGTAATCTCGCGATACTCGTGCTTTACTCGTGGTCTTCATTTCTGCATGTTGGCGCTCTTTTGAGAGCCAGCCCTCATGCAGGGATTGGCTGGCAGACCACTGCAATGCCACAGCCCTGTTAGTTGTGGAATTGCAGTGATTGGCCGGCCTGCACAGCGTCACCGAGCCTTTATATAGGCCGGCGCGCTGTGCTCTGCTCACAGCTATTCTGACAGTGAGTGTAGGGAGAGTGTCGCTGATTCAGGGAAAGCTTTGCGGCCCTTTATAGCTATTTCAGTTGCAGGGCTGCAAACAGTGTGACCAAAAGTCCTTCTCAGGACTATTCTAGTTGTATACAGGCAGGCAGGGTATAGCCAGGTCGGCGTACAGTAGCAGAGTCCTTCTCAGGACTATTGTTGCTATATACAGGCAGGGTATAGCCAGGTCTGAATACAGGCTAGTGACCAAAAGAGTCCTTGTCAGGACTATTGTAGCAGTATACAGGCAGGCAGGCAGGCAGGGTAGTGTTGACCGTATACCAGCCTTCATATCTGGGGCTGGTGTACACAGTGTAAAACAGTCCAGATAGTGTCTGACTTGTCTGTACTGTAATTGTCGCTCCCCAAAAAAACCTGTTAGGTTATTATTGCGTCCGTGCTTGGTTTTTAAAACCGCACGTGTGTGCCTGTTGGTGGCAGCGTACAGGTGCACTGGTGTGCGTTTTTACCAAACTATTATATAACGCACAAGTGTAGTGTATAATACACGTCAGTCAGCAGTGGCTGATAGTGTCAGAGTTCTTAATTTTTGCTCCTAAAACCTGTGTTAGGTTATTATTGCGTCCGTGCTTGGTTTTTAAAACCGCACGTGTGTGCCTGTTGGTGGCAGCGTACAGGTGCACTGGTGTGCGTTTTTACCAAACTATTATATAACGCACAAGTGTAGTGTATAATACACGTCAGTCAGCAGTGGCTGATAGTGTCAGAGTTCTTAATTTTTGCTCCTAAAACCTGTGTTAGGTTATTATTGCGTCCGTGCTTGGTTTTTAAAACCGCACGTGTGTGCCTGTTGGTGGCAGCGTACAGGTGCACTGGTGTGCGTTTTTACCAAACTATTATATAACGCACAAGTGTAGTGTATAATACACGTCAGTCAGCAGTGGCTGATAGTGTCAGAGTTCTTAATTTTTGCTCCTAAAACCTGTGTTAGGTTATTATTGCGTCCGTGCTTGGTTTTTAAAACCGCACGTGTGTGCCTGTTGGTGGCAGCGTACAGGTGCACTGGTGTGCGTTTTTACCAAACTATTATATAACGCACAAGTGTAGTGTATAATACACGTCAGTCAGCAGTGGCTGATAGTGTCAGAGTTCTTAATTTTTGCTCCTAAAACCTGTGTTAGGTTATTATTGCGTCCGTGCTTGGTTTTTAAAACCGCACGTGTGTGCCTGTTGGTGGCAGCGTACAGGTGCACTGGTGTGCGTTTTTACCAAACTATTATATAACGCACAAGTGTAGTGTATAATACACGTCAGTCAGCAGTGGCTGATAGTGTCAGAGTTCTTAATTTTTGCTCCTAAAACCTGTGTTAGGTTATTATTGCGTCCGTGCTTGGTTTTTAAAACCGCACGTGTGTGCCTGTTGGTGGCAGCGTACAGGTGCACTGGTGTGCGTTTTTACCAAACTATTATATAACGCACAAGTGTAGTGTATAATACACGTCAGTCAGCAGTGGCTGATAGTGTCAGAGTTCTTAATTTTTGCTCCTAAAACCTGTGTTAGGTTATTATTGCGTCCGTGCTTGGTTTTTAAAACCGCACGTGTGTGCCTGTTGGTGGCAGCGTACAGGTGCACTGGTGTGCGTTTTTACCAAACTATTATATAACGCACAAGTGTAGTGTATAATACACGTCAGTCAGCAGTGGCTGATAGTGTCAGAGTTCTTAATTTTTGCTCCTAAAACCTGTGTTAGGTTATTATTGCGTCCGTGCTTGGTTTTTAAAACCGCACGTGTGTGCCTGTTGGTGGCAGCGTACAGGTGCACTGGTGTGCGTTTTTACCAAACTATTATATAACGCACAAGTGTAGTGTATAATACACGTCAGTCAGCAGTGGCTGATAGTGTCAGAGTTCTTAATTTTTGCTCCTAAAACCTGTGTTAGGTTATTATTGCGTCCGTGCTTGGTTTTTAAAACCGCACGTGTGTGCCTGTTGGTGGCAGCGTACAGGTGCACTGGTGTGCGTTTTTACCAAACTATTATATAACGCACAAGTGTAGTGTATAATACACGTCAGTCAGCAGTGGCTGATAGTGTCAGAGTTCTTAATTTTTGCTCCTAAAACCTGTGTTAGGTTCTTAGTGCGTCCGTGCTTGCATTTAAAAACCGCACGTGTGTGCCTGTCGGTGGCAGCGTACAGGTGCACTTGTGTGCAATTTCCAGAAACTTTGATATAACGCACAAGTAGTGAATATACACGTCAGCAGTGCACAGCATTGCAAAATGCGCAAGGGCATTGGCAAGGAACAAGGAAGTGGACGTGATGGTGGTGCAGGCAGAGGCCGAGGTCGTGGGCAAGCTCTAATTTCGCCACAACAAAGGGCCACATCTAGTCGCTCGCACGTCCTGTCCCAAATTCTTGGGGACCGCAGCAGTACACCGCTCTTGAACCAAGACCAGTGTCAACAGGTTGTTAGTTGGATAGCGGATAATGCTTCCAGTCAGATTGGCACCACCACAAACACTCTGTCTTCCACACGGTCAAGTGTCAGTAGCCGTGATACTGCACCGCACATTTCTGAACCTGATCCTCCTTCCTACCACCAGGCTGAGTACACGTCCTCCTCGGACATTAATGATCCCACACTTGGACACTCGGAAGAGCTGTTCACGTTTCCATTCACACATTCTGGCCTCTCGCCAGCTCATATTGAAGTGGGTCATGAGGAGATCGTCTGTACAGATGGCCAAATATTTGAGCAGCCACGTTCTCACGAAGTTGGCAACGTGTCTCAACAAGTGGTGGACGATGATGAGACACAATTGTCAGCAAGTCAGGAGGAGGAGCAGGGTGCGGAAGAGGAAGACGACGTGGTGGATGATCCAGTAACTGACCCAACCTGGCAGGAGGATATGCAGAGCGAGGACAGCAGTGCACAGGGGGAGGGAGGCGTAGCATCACAACAGGCAGTAAGAAGCAGGGTGGTGGCCCCAGGCAGAAGTCAGGCAACCGTTCCCCGGAACAACACGACGACACAAGGTGCCTGTACAAATGTTAGGTCTTCACGAGTCTGGCAGTTTTTTAAGTTGGATCCAGATGATTCAAAAAAGGCCATTTGCAACACCTGCCGTGCCAGCATCAGCAGGGGTACCAAAACTAGCAGCCTGACCACCACCAGCATGATCAGGCACATGTCAGCCAAGCACCCGACTTTGTGGGAAGTACAACAGAGTCGAGGAGCAGTGCTTGCTGATGTCACTGCTACGTCTTCGCTGGTTGTGCATGCGAGCCAATCCTCTGTCCATGCTGCCTGCGAACAAGCCTCCTCCACTCCTGCACCTGCAGTTGCCTACGCAGAAAGAACACCATCATCAAGCACGTCCTTGTCCCAGCGCAGCGTTCAGTTATCCATTCAGCAAACCTTTGAACGCAGGCGCAAATACACTGCCAACACCCCACATGCCACAGTTCTAAATGCTAACATTTCGCGACTGCTTGCGCTGGAAATGTTGCCTTTTAGGCTGGTGGAGACAGAAGCATTCCGTGACCTGATGGCGGCAGCTGTCCCACGTTACTCGGTCCCCAGCCGCCACTATTTCTCCCGGTGTGCCGTCCCCGCGTTGCATAACCACGTGTCACAAAACATCACACGTGCCCTGAACAACGCTGTTTCACCCAAGGTCCACCTAACCACAGACACGTGGACAAGTGCTTGTGGGCAAGGCCGCTACATCTCGTTGACGGCACACTGGGTTAATATTGTGGAAGCTGGGACCCAGTCTGAGCGAGGGACGGAACACGTCCTTCCCACACCAAGGTTTGCAGGCCCTACCTCAGTCAGTGTTTCACCCACACTCTACAGCTCCGGAATGTCATGCTCTTCAGCCTCCTCCTCCTCCTGCGCATCCTCATCCACTGTGCCCTCCACACCAGTCACAAGCTGGAAGCACTGCAGCACTGCCTCGGCGAAGCGGCAACAGGCTGTGCTGAAGCTAATCTGCATAGGTGACAAACCCCACAATGCAGAAGAGCTGTGGACAGCTCTGAAACAGCAGGCAGATCACTGGCTCACACCTCTGAACCTAAAGCCAGGAAAGGTCGTTTGTGACAATGGCCGGAACCTGGTGGCGGCTTTGAGGCGAGGCCAGCTGACACATGTTCCATGCGTGGCCCATGTGCTCAACCTCGTGGTTCAGCGGTTTATAAAGTCATACCCAGAGCTGTCTGATCTGCTGGTAAAAGTTCGCCGCCTGTCTGCACATTTTCGAAAGTCACCTACTGCTTCAGCCGGCCTTGCCGGCTTTCAGCGCCGTTTGCATCTTCCGGCTCACAGACTGGTGTGTGATGTCCCCACGCGTTGGAATTCAACTCTGCACATGTTGGTCAGGATATGTGAGCAGAAGAGGGCAGTTGTTGAGTACCTGCATCACCTAAGCCGTCGGGAAATGGGTCAAACTCCACACATAACACCTGAGGAGTGGAGATGGATGTCAGACCTATGTACCATCCTCCAAAACTTTGAGGACTCCACCAAGATGGTGAGTGGTGATGACGCCATTATTAGCGTCACCATACCGCTACTCTGCCTTCTAAAACGGTCCCTGCTGAAAAACAAACATGATGCATTGCAGGCGGAGCGCGATGAGTTGCAGCAAGAAACAGTAGTGGGTGTGGGTGATAACACACAGCCCAGCCTCGTCTCATCACAACGTGCAGTGGAGGACTATGACGAGGAGGAGGATGAAGACATGGAGCAACTCTCCGGCCAAATTGAGGATATGACATGCACACCAGTCATATCCTCGATTCAGCGTGGCTGGCCAGAGGACAGGGTAGATGAGGAGGAGGAGGAGGAGGAGGAGGAGGAGGAGGAGGAGGACAGCATGTTCAGTCATCTTGTTGGTCAGGCTACTGAAGTCCTGGCTGTTAAGAGTCTGGCGCACATGGCTGACTTTATGGTAAGCTGCCTGTCTCGTGACCCTCGCGTTAAGAACATCTTGGCCGACAATCATTACTGGTTGGTAACACTGTTAGACCCACGCTACAAGGAGAACTTTTTGTCTCTTATTCCCGTGGAGGAGAGGTCAACCAAAATGCAGCAGTTTCGGAAGGCCATACTCACGGAAGTAGGCAAAGCATTCCCCTCACAAAACGCTAGCGGCATAGGTCAGGAATCAGTGGACAACCGAGGCGTACAGCCGAGAGAGGCACAAGTCCAATCCGCCAGAGGTAGGGGAACAGTCTTTAAGATGTGGGACAGTTTTCTCAGCCCCTCACGTACCACAGCCCCTGAGGTGCGGGGTAGTGCCACAAGAAATCCTAAGTTTGCCCAGATGCTGAAGGAGTACCTTGCAGATCGAACAACTGTACTCCGACATTCCTCTGTGCCTTACAATTATTGGGTATCCAAGCTGGACACGTGGCATGAATTGGCTCTCTACGCCTTGGAAGTCCTGGCCTGCCCTGCTGCTAGCGTTTTGTCAGAGCGTGTTTTTAGTGCCGCAGGTGGAATCATTACAGATAAACGCACCCGCCTGTCAACTGAAAATGCTGACAGGCTGACTCTGATAAAGATGAACAAGGGTTGGATTGGGCCAGACTTCACCACACCACCAGCAAATGAGAGCGGAATTTAAAGTTTGCCATGTACCTCCACTCACCCATGGGTACACTTCTCGACTTTGGATAATCGCTGGACTGCTCCTCCTTCTCCTCATGCGCCATCATGATGACCGTTACAATAGTTAGGTCTTTGTTTCAGGTATACCCCCAGTGGTAAATTTTTTCGCCCATTCTTTGCAGAATGGACATTACAACGACAGGAGACCCGCTCCTTTGCAATGGGAACAATGTTTTGAGGCCCTCATGCACGTCTCTACCCAGGGACAACGTGGAGCCTCCCAATTTTTGGCTGCCCTGCCTAAGGGCTATACTGAAATACACCCACTTCCTTAAAATGGACACTTAATGTTTTGAGGCCCTCATGCACGTCTCTACCCAGGGACAATGTGGAGCCTCCCAATTTTTGGCTGCCCTGCCTAAGGGCTATACTGAAATAGACCCACTTCCTTAAAATGGACACTTAATGTTTTGAGGCCCTCATGCACGTCTCTACCCAGGGACAATGTGGAGCCTCCCAATTTTTGGCTGCCCTGCCTAAGGGCTATACTGAAATACACCCACTTCCTTAAAATGGACACTTAATGTTTTGAGGCCATCATGCACGTCTCTACCCAGGGACAATGTGGAGCCTCCCAATTTTTGGCTGCCCTGGCAAAGGGCTATACTGAAATACACCCACTTCCTTAAAATGGACACTTAATGTTTTGAGGCCCTCATGCACGTCTCTACCCAGGGACAATGTGGAGCCTCCCAATTTTTGGCTGCCCTGCCTAAGGGCTATACTGAAATACACCCACTTCCTTAAAATGGACACTTAATGTTTTGAGGCCATCATGCACGTCTCTACCCAGGGACAACGTGGAGCCTCCCAATTTTTGGCTGCCCTGGCAAAGGGCTATACTGAAATAGACCCACTTCCTTACAATGGGCACTTCAGGTTTACAGGCCATAATGCACGGCTCTATCCAGGGACAATGTGGAGCCTCCCAATTTTTGGCTGCCCTGGCAAAGGGCTATACTGAAATAGACCCACTTCCTTAAAATGGACACTTAATGTTTTGAGGCCCTCATGCACGTCTCTACCCAGGGACAATGTGGAGCCTCCCAATTTTTGGCTGCCCTGCCTAAGGGCTATACTGAAATACACCCACTTCCTTAAAATGGACACTTAATGTTTTGAGGCCATCATGCACGTCTCTACCCAGGGACAATGTGGAGCCTCCCAATTTTTGGCTGCCCTGGCAAAGGGCTATACTGAAATACACCCACTTCCTTAAAATGGACACTTAATGTTTTGAGGCCCTCATGCACGTCTCTACCCAGGGACAATGTGGAGCCTCCCAATTTTTGGCTGCCCTGCCTAAGGGCTATACTGAAATACACCCACTTCCTTAAAATGGACACTTAATGTTTTGAGGCCATCATGCACGTCTCTACCCAGGGACAACGTGGAGCCTCCCAATTTTTGGCTGCCCTGGCAAAGGGCTATACTGAAATAGACCCACTTCCTTACAATGGGCACTTCAGGTTTAAAGGCCATCATGCACGTCTCTATCCAGGGACAATGTGGAGCCTCCCAATTTTTGGCTGCCCTGCCTAAGGGCTATACTATAATACACCCACTTCCTGACAATGGACACTTAATGTTTTGAGGCCCTCATGCACGTCTGTATGCAGGGGCATTGGTGAACCTCACAATTTTGGACTGCCCTGGCAAAGGAAAATACTACAAAGACTCACTTCCTCAAAATGGGCACATTAGACTCAAGAGGCCTTCATGTACGTCTCTTCTCAGGGACATCGGAGTGCCACACAATGTTTTCACGTAAAATCTTTCATGTATTAATCTCAAAAAGTAACATACACCAGATCTATCTCACTATTGGGTATGTGCCCTTAACATTTCCGCCATGAAAAATCATTTTGGGGTCATTTTGGAAGGTTTTCTGGTGAGTCCGTAAAAATGGCGTAAAACGCGGACAAAATTGTTCACAGCTGTGACTTTTGAGTGATAAATGCTTCAAGGGGTCTTCCCCATGCTGTTGCCATGTCATTTGAGCACTCTTCTGAGACTTTTGTGCCATTTTTAGGGTTTCTCCATGCTGCCGGGAGGTCATTTCACAAAAATACTCGGGTCTCCCATAGGATAACATTGGGCTCGTTGCTCGGGCCGAGTACACGAGTATCTTGGGAGGCTCGGCCCGAGCTTCGAGCACCCGAGCTTTTTAGTACTCGCTCATCACTAGTGATAAGTGGACACTCACCAGATTCTTTTTTATTTAGGACGTCTACCGCCGCCGGCACTGCATCTTCGGATCTGGATACGTATCATGTGAGATTATTATTTTATATAATAACAATTTCCACTTAATCTGAGAATAAAGTGTCATTCCAATAATCCAGCATTTAATAATCCAGAACATGTATTAGTCCAGCACAGAATTACAGGACATTGTCAGTTAGAAAATAGTTTTCCATAGTAATTTGTGTGATTTTCTTTGCACAGAATCAATCAGAATCCAGCAGGTCACGATGATTTGGGTTAAAGGAATTTTCCTGTCATTTTAAGGATTTCTGGACATTGTATGATTGATCCCATTATCTGCTTGTGTTTTCTCTCCAGATTGTCCCAGCACAAGGGAGGAGGCGGAAAACCAACTGCTCATCTACAGCACCAGATTCCTGCCATCACCGATCTTCAATATGGAGGTGACTGATCACACCACATATTATGTCCTCGTGTTCTGTCCATAGATGTAAAGAAATGTCTCAGCAGACAATTAACTTGCTCTTTTTTTCTCAGCGCCTGATGCCGACCAACCGTGAAGCCCAGAAAAAATATCTTCTGTTTCCGTTATACGAAAAAAGACCTGAGCCGCCATCAGTGACGCCAAAGCCGCCATTAGTGACGCCAAAGCCACCATCAGTGACGCCAGAGCAGCTGAATGAAGAGGAGATAGCGGAGCCAATGGAGGTCACAGACCAGGAAGAAAGTGAGAAAGAAGACACCAAGAAGACACCACAGCAGCGGAATGAAGTGCTAATATCCGATCCAATGAAATATCGTGAGGTAAAAGACTTTAAAGAAGATGAGAAAGAAGACACTAAGAAGAAAGAAAAGAAAGGTTCAGGAGCTAAAAGAAGAATGGTGCAAAATACCACAACAAGCACTCTGAACCAGCCAGCAAAGAGACAGCGAGATCAGGACCAGCCGGCAAAGAGACAGCGAGATCAGGACAAGACGGCAAAGAGACAACGAGATCAGGACCAGTCAGCAAAGGGACAACGACATCAGGACCAGTCGGAACAGAGTCAACGCGATCAGAACCAGCCAGAAAAGAGACAACGTGATCAGGACCAGCCGGCACAGAGTCAACGACTTCAGATCCACCTGGCAAAGAGACAAAGACTTCAGAAAAAGCCAGCCAAGAGACAACAAGTTAAGAAGCAGCCGACACAGAGACAGATGATCCGCCAGCAGTCTTCCATATTCAAAAAAATCACCACCAACTTCAGTAAAATAAAAAACACCATATGGACCAACCTCTTCAAAGTGATGAGACGCTGATGGACTGTGGCCCCAACATACAGCAGCATAAAATCTGGTAAGTATAATAATAATTAATAATAACCATAAAATAGTAATTATTAGGTTTAGAAATAGGTTGAAAATGTAGTAAAAGCATTAAAAAGACATATAATAGGAGCAGTAATATAGTATCTAATATTATAATCATTAATTGTATAATAATGATAATTAGAGCCATAAAAATAATTTCAGCAGGTTTGATCCACGGTTTTCGGACTGATCGCCTTTTCCCGGGGTCGAGAAGGAATTTTTCCCCCTGAGACACAAATTGGCTGAAGGTGTCCAGGGGTTTTTGCCTTCTTTTGGATCAACAGCTTTAGGAATAGGGATCTAAGTTATAATTTTAGTAAAATATCAATACAAATGTTAGTAATAATAGTAATAATAAAATAGCAATAATCCAAACATATCTAAAAAAAATATTAAAAAGTAGGATAATAATAATAATAATAATAATAATAAAAAATTAGTAATAAGATCAGTAAAATAGCAACAAAGTAAACATAGCATAACTAATAATAAGAATAATATTACAGTATTTCTTATAATGACTAGAATAATTAGTAAATAATTAATAGGTATTACATTATTATTAAGAATAATATAATAATAACAACTTAATACATTATTAGGTACTGTCAGGTTTGATCCAGGGTCCTCGGACTGATCGCCTTTTCCCGGGGTCGAGAAGGAATTTTTCCCCTGAGACACAAATTGGCTGAATGTGTTCAGTGGTTTTTGCCTTCTTCTGAATCAACAGCTTTAGGAATAGGGATCTAATTAATAGTAAATAGAGAAATAATAGAAATATTAGTACTAATATTCATAATATTAGAAAGAATAAAAATAGTATTTAAAAAAAATAATAGTAATATAAATGATAATATTACATTATTATTAAGAATAATATAATAATAATAATAATAATAACAACATAACACATAAATAGTATTTAAAAAAAATAATAGTAATACTAATATAGAAATACAAATTGTAATATTACATTATTATTATTAGGAATAATATAATAAAAACATAATACATTACTAGGTAGTGTCAGGTTTGATCCAGGGTCCTTAGACTGATCGCCTTTTCCTGGGGTCGAGAAGGAATTTTTCCCCTTGACACAAATTGGCTGAATGTGTCCGGGGTTTTTTTCGCCTTCTTCTGGATCAACAGTTTTAATTCTAGTGATCTTATAGTACTAAAGTAATGATAGTAATAATAAGTATAATAATATTGTAATAGTAATGAATAGGTTACTAGGATAATAATAAGACTATTATAAATACAATAAATAGGTTAGTGTAGGGCCCCATCTGATGAGGTCGCCTTGTCGTTGGCAGATGGGCTTGCACAATTTGGTTTAACTGTGCACTAAGAACCTCACATTTATAAGTATAGTAAATATGCCAGTAATAAAAGGTAGAATATTATAAATATAACTTTGTGTCATCTCCTTTATTTTCCTGCAATAAAGAAAAACAGAAAATCAAACACATTTGGAAACATTTGGAAATATTTGTCTTTCAATGTAGCAATGAGATGCATGATCTAGATGTCGCCCGTACATGCCGCTGTCTGTGTAGCCCTAATCTAAAGTGTATCACTAGTAGCCAATCAGCCAGTAATTGTGAGCTATGGGAATGATGAGTCCAGTTGTTCTCATCTGCATACAGTCTTATAGGCAGTGGGACGCACAGTGCACTTACAATGGCCGATCATGTCTGTTAAACGACCACTGATCGTCCACATCCAGGTGATCATCCGTCATTTAATGGTCTTTCTAGACCGGCCGATCATCGCACTTCCAGGCGCACAGAATACAGTTGGTACAAATCGATTTGTACGACCCAGTATATCGGCCATGTCAGTAATCTGTGGCCGCTGGAAGCCCTGAGAATCGTCTCCTTCCTCCACGGATCTCAGGGCTCTCAGATTACTGATGATTCTCCGTTACTGACGACCTCAATAGACCGGATCCTGTGAATCGATTCTCAATAACTCTAGCACAGGACAATCATCAACACAATCATCTGTCACCTGATGGACATTGTTTTGCTCCTCAGTCAGGTGACTGGCGGCCGATTTATTTAGCCGATAAGCTGGAAATCATCTTTCGTTTAATTTGTAAAATTGCCTGATAAAAAAGCCTCTGTGCACCAAAAGCAAATATTTTTTGGATAGGCCAGTAGAGAAAACTTTTGTCTGTTTTGGCATAAAAGTATTTACAGTAAGATAAGAAGCACAAACTTTACAGACAAATCAAAGCCCAATGGATCTGACGCGCTCACGGGGCCAGGGGTTATACTTGTCACCAGGCCGGTGATGGTTGGGGATGTCACAGTGGCCTTGCCCGGCTTCGTGACCCCGAGGTGTCAATGAAAGATGGGGATGTCGGGAGTAGTTGTCTTCGTGGCGCCACCTGTGGTACGTGGCTATGATGGAGGAAGCCGCCACTGCGGAGTGTCTCTCACTGCTGGGGCTGATGGTGTGACGCAGCAAAGTTGGTATCACTCTCCACAGGTAGAGTGGGCCCCAGAGAGGATGATGGAGGTGGTAGTCTATGCCGAAGCACGGGGCACCGGCAAAGAAGTAGACAACACAGGGACTGTAGTTTAAGTTCTTTATTCACTGATTGTTCTTTGCCTGCGAGGTGCCGGTTTCCACCAAGATGGGCTCCAGCCGATCCCGGACTATTCAGACACTGGGATCGGTACAGTGACTGGTGGGCCGTTCCTCTGTGTGCTCTTTTCTGACAGGTCCCCATGGCCTGAAGCTACTTGGGGTCCCTTTTGTGTTTAGTCAAAGTCCTGGCCCGTTCGCAGGTGGCGCAAACCTTTTGGGGGGAGCTAGATTCAAGTCTCCACTCCTGGTTCTCTCTGCTGCTGTGCCACGGGCACTGTAGGTGGGTGCAGGAAACATGAAATCTCCTCTACCGGCAGAATTATCATGGGAGACTAAAGCTTCCCCTAAGCTAAGGATCTGTACCCTGAACTGCACTGGTCCCGGGGGAACTGACACTGTATCTCCGCGGCGACCGTTTCTCCTCTGTCCCCCCAGTGTCAGTGGTATGGCTGCTCCCCTGTCTGGAACTGAACGATCCCGTCTGCTGGCTGCAGACGTCTCCATCCTACTAACTGTCTGGGTTGCCTCTCCTCACTCCCCAAAACAATAGGATAAAGAGTTGCACACCAGTCACAATGTATAGGGGAATAATGAAAAGCAGAACTGCTACAGGAATGCTAGACTGAAAAATACAATGAACTATCTGAAAAAAGTGAAAAACATGAAAATGAAATATGCATAACTGCTATGAATAATAGGAATATAAGAGATGTTTAGCCATTGTATTGCTCAATGCAAAGGAACCCCAAAACCAAACGCCAAGGTAATCTCTATTTTTGGGTCCCTCACCTATGTGTAACCTCACATGCAGTTAAAAACTTGCTCTGTGTGGTAAGCAAAGGACCAAGTTATATATGTGAAATAAGACACATGACTATGGTTGGGGCAGGGTTCTCAGACAGAAAATGCATACTAATTAAAAAATGGACGTCTGGAACACCTATGGTATGAACAAGGTGCAAGACTCAAAAATATACAACTAAACAATAGGATAAAGAGTTGCACACCAGTCACACTGTATAGTCCTCACTCCCCGGACATCACCCCTCCCCCCCTCCTGGGTCCCTGGACTAGTGGGTGGGAAGGCTCTTACCATTAGGTGGCCAACCATAAGACCCGACCCTAGCCTGGTCCCCAGTCAGGAAAGGGGCAATGTTGTGTGTGTTTTGATTGTGGTGATGTGTGGAACCGGCACTGATGTCCTAGAAACCCGGAATGGGCAGAGCGCTGTGTGTGAGAGGAGAGCTTTTTTTCTACAGATCAGAGCAATGCTGCTCTGATCTACAGAAATGAATGAGCGATCAGACTGCTGATCCTTAAAGTCCTCTAAGTGGAGTAGTAAAATAAGAAAAAGTTAAAAAAAAGTTTAAAAAAAAACTAAAAAAAAGTTCAAATCACTCCCTGTGTCGTGGGCGGGGAGGAGGGTGTCAGCACACCGCGCTCACCCCTTCTGCTCGGGTCCGGCAGCTGCTCAGTGGTGGCTCGAGCGGTGGGCCGGATCCCAGGGTTTCTCGAGCGACACTCCTCGCCCGTGAGTGAAAGGGGAATTTGCGGTTGGGTGTGGGGATTGTTATAGTTCGTGACGCCACCCACGGTTGTGGTGATTGCACCACCGCTGCTCTGGATGGGGATCCCGGGGATGGTGATGGGGAGCAGCCAGGTGTTGTGTTGCCCCTCCGTGGGTAGGAGTTGGTGATCCCGGGGCCCGGTGATGGGTTGTGAGGTGCGGGGCCTGGTGGGCGCAGGGACGCGGGGGGCAGCGCCGTGCCTTGCGGCACTGTGGTACTCACTCAGCCTGAGACACGGACACAGTTTGTACGGTAAACCAAACGGCTGGTAGGACGGTCCCACAGACGGCTGCACCTGGACTCCCGGTAGGTGACGGTGATGTCCCTCTTCCTTGCACCTATGTTTGACTGATGGTAGCGGTGGATTCCCTCCGGTTACCCGCTCCCCGACTGCAATCTGGGCCGGAGGAGCTCTACACTTTGCCCGCAGGCGCTGGCCCTGAGAAACTGGTGCCTTGGCGGTGGCGGTGTCTCTCTGCTTCAGGTTGGGCTGTTGCCTTCAATCGGGACTTGGTTGCTGGGGGATCTACGTCCCCTTCACTGACGGATTCGGCAAATTTGGCGACTCCTAGCCTTGCCAGGGTCCGAGAGGCCCCTGCCCTGGTGCTGACTGTCCTTCGGAACACTGCTCCAGACCACCGGGCACACAGCCAACGGGGTCCTTCCAGGAACTTCCAAACGGTCCCCCTCCAGACAGTCACCGCCGTCACTGACCTTGCTGTTCTGGCCCTACACAAAGCTGGGCCCTCAGGCTTTGCACACTCTCTGCTCTGTCACCACTTCTGGCTTTCCTCCTTTACTACTCTTCTTTCCTCCACTTTCACTTCTCTTATCTGCTCCTCACTCAACTCCGTTGTTCACTCTTGCCCTCCCCGGGCTACTCTGCTGTTCACTCGTTCATGTCCCTCACTGGACTGCCTGGTTTCTCCCGCCTCCAGAACTGTGATCTCCTTGGTGGGCGGAGCCAACCGCCTGGCCCACCCCCTGGTGTGAATCATCAGCCTCTGGAGGAAGGCAACAAGGATTTCTGGTTAGCTGTGATGTGCCTACCTGGAGTGTGGGGTGTGGTGGTGTTGTGACCTGTGACCCCTGGCTTGCCCAGGGCGACACATTCCCCCTTAGCAAAATGCAGACCGTCCGCGGGCTGCCGTCCTACACCGGTTTTATTTTTCTGAAAAAGGGGTAACAAGGTTAAGCAAACATAAATAACATTTTTAATAACTTCTTCCCAAGACGGGAGGCACATTTACTTTTAACGTTGCAACGGTTTACGGTTACGGTTTCCGCTCTCTCCCACCCAAGTAACCTGGCCCTGATGCTGCCCCTAAAACCCAGGCAGCACCCCTTGACCCACAGTCCAGCACACGGTACCCGAGCGGGATCTGTCCTTCCCTCCAGAGGGTAGCCACCGGTTCCTTTGGTGGCTGGGCCCTAGCCTGCTCTGCTCAGGGCCCTCCCTCCAACCTGCCTCTCCGGAGGCGGCATTGCGGAAAACGGTAACGGTAACCAACATATTTACAAGCCACTAACGTTTGTGGTTGCCCTGCAAGTTCACGGGCTTGTCCATGGATAGTTCCCATGCATTTTTAAACGGTCCCCACGGGGACAACGGTGCCGGCTCCAGCCGGTTGCAAATCAACAAACAAATCAGGTTACTGTTCGGTAATCATTTTCTTCATTGGCAGAACTTTCAAACTTTCAACTTTTCAAACAAACAACCACTCCTGCACTTTTGCGGACCCCTTTTACTCATAGAACGGTCTCCCTGTACCTAAGTGGGGGTCTACCTAGGTTGGAACGGGTGGACCTTCGGGGCCCGGTGTCAGTGTTGCTAGACAGTGGGGTAGAGGGAACAATCGGTTCCTCCTCCCTGCTATAGTGTGGAGCAGGCGGAGGTGTAGGGGGGCTGGGTACAGGTTCATCCCTGGGCACTGGCACTGGTTCTGGCTCACGGTTAACCGCTTCCACTACTTCTTCATCCACGGGTTGTGGGAACAGTATTACTGGGAGTATCACCGCGCCGTTCTGTGTAGGCCAGTTTGCTGGGAAGTCACCCATTACAGTGTGGATTACCTCTGCTGCCTTCTCCACGGGTGGAGGAACCGGTACTTCAGCCTCGGCCTTCAACGCTGGGGGGCATTTTTTTAGATGGTCCCGGGAAACTGTGGCCAGGGTGCCCCCTTGGTCACGACTGATCTGGTAGGTCTTCCCATCTCCCCATTCTGTGGGTTGTATGACGTAAGGGACTTGCTCCCACTGATCATCCAGCTTGTGGGCTTTTCTCTTCTGTTTCAGCACCACATCTCCTGGCTGGAAAGGACCTGCGGGCGCCTTCTGATTGAACCGGTGCTCTTGCTGTTCTCGACTTCGATTGAAGTTTTTCTCCACATACTCCTGGATTTGCCGGTACTGTGCCCTCCTCCGACTTTCCCACTCTGCCGTTGAAGGGAGTGCTTCCGGGGCCTCCAACCCCATCTCCAGATCCACCGGCAGGCGGCCAGGCCGAGCCCTCATCAGATACGCTGGGGTGCACTTCGTTGAGTTGGACGGGATATTATTGTACATGTCGACCAAGTCGGGCAACTTTTCCGGCCACATGTTCCGTTCTTCCAGCGGTAGCGTCTTGAGGAGCCCCAGGACCAAGTGGTTCATTTTCTCGCACATGCCGTTGGTTTGGGCGTGGTATGGAGTGGGCCGGATCTTCTTGCAGCCGTACAACTGACAGAATTCGTGAAACACTTCTGCTTCAAAAGCCGGGCCTTGGTCAGTCAGCACCTTCTCGGGGTACCCATGGGGTCGGCAAAAATAAGCCTGGAACGCTCGAGCAGCGGTTCGACCAGTCAGGTCCTTAACGGGGACTACCACCATAAATCTTGAGTAGTGGTCTACCATGGTCAATGCGTAGGTGTACCCACTTCGGCTAGGGGTGAGCTTGACATGGTCTAGGGCGACCAGCTCCAGCGGCTGATGGGTGACTATGGGATGTAACGGTGCCCTCTGGCTAGCCTCGTCCTTTCTCCTCAGCGTGCAAGGACCGCACTCTCGGCACCAGGCTTCCACCGATTCACGCATCCCACTCCAATAGAACCGCTCCCTCAACAGCATCTCCAGCTTCTTCCACCCGAAGTGGCCAGCACCATCATGGTATGCCCGCAGGACAGTAGCGACATCAGCTTGAGGAACGACTAACTGGCATATTTTCTCATGGGTCTTCGGGTTGATCAGCTCACGGTACAGCCTCCCTTGGTGTAGGTAAAGCCGTTTCCGTTCTTTCCACAAGCGTTGGGCTTCGGCTGGAGCGGCAGGGTCTATTCTCATAGCACCTTGTTCCACCAGAGTCTTGACAAGGCGGACAGCCGGTGCTTGGTCCTGGGCGTCCTGCCACTCTTGACTGGGCCGCGGGTCCAGATCCACCCTTTGCTGACATACTTGTACCCTCTCAGTAGGCGGCTGGTGAAACGCAGGCAACTCGATCTCCTCGAGGTCGTCATCCTCGCACCCCTCTTCTGACAAATGGGGCATCCGGGAGAGTGCATCAGCATTTATGTTGACACGACCAGCTCGGTACTTTATGGTGAAATCATAGTTGGCTAACTGGGCTACCCACCGCTGCTCCAGCGCGCCCAACTTGGCCGTGTTCAGGTGAGTCAGCGGATTGTTGTCCATAAACGTGGTGAATTTTGCCGCCGCCAAGTAGTGGCGGAACCGCTCCGTGATAGCCCACACCAACGCCAATAGCTCGAGCTTGAAGGAGCTATAGTTCTCAGGGTTCCTTTCGGTCGGCCGGAGTTTTTGGCTGGCGTAGGCAATCACCTTCTCCTTTCCATCCTGGACCTGGGATAGGACCGCTCCTAGCCCCACGTTACTGGCGTCCGTGTGGAGGATGAACGGGCGCCCATAGTCAGGGTACGCCAGGACCTCTTCTCCGGTCAAGGCCGCCTTCAACTGGCAAAAGGACTCCTCATGCTTGTCCTCCCACGACAGTGGGGTTCCAATGGGTCTACCACCTTTGGTCTGTCCCACGAGGAGATCTTGCATGGGGGCAGCCATCTTCGTGTACCCCTTTATAAAGCGCCGATAGTACCCCACCAGACCCAGAAACTGCCTTACTTCCCTCACGGTAGTTGGTCTCGGCCAGCTCTGGATGGCAGTGATCTTCTCAGGGTCGGGGGCGACACCATCCGCACTCACCACATGCCCTAGATACTGCACCCTGGGTTTCAGCAGATGGCATTTTGAGGGCTTCAACTTCATCCCGAACTTGGCAAGGGACGCGAACACCTCGGCCAGGTGTTCCAGATGGGCTTCATACGTCTGGGAATAAACAATCACATCATCCAAATACAGCAGGACGGTCTCGAAGTTTAAATGTCCCAGACAGCACTCCATCAACCGTTGGAAGGTCCCGGGGGCATTGCACAGCCCAAACGGCATGCTATTGAATTCGCAGAGCCCCATCGGGGTGGTGAAGGCGGTCTTCTCCCGGTCCTCGGGGGCCACGGCCACTTGCCAGTATCCGCTGGTGAGGTCAAGGGTCGAGAAGTAGTTTGCAGTTCTCAGTGCAGCCAAAGACTCTTCAATACGAGGTAATGGATAGGCATCTTTATGGGTTATCTGGTTGATCTTCCGGTAGTCCACACACATCCGCATGGTACCATCCTTCTTCTTAACCAGTACCAACGGAGCGGCCCAGGGACTACAGCTGTCCCGAATAACCCCTGCCTCCTTCATATTCCTCAACATATCCTTGGCACACTGGTAATGTGCAGGGGGAATAGGCCTGTACCTCTCTTTGATAGGGGGATGTTCACATGTGGGAATGTGGTGTTGGACCCCCTTGATCTGCCCAAAGTCTAGGGGGTGCTAACTGAAAACCTGTTCGTACTCCTGCACTACCCTGTGTACCCCTGCCCTGTGATGTGTAGGGGTATCATCAGTGCCTACGTGTAGCTGTTGATGCCACTCCTTTGTCTCCCCCTGGGGTGGGGAAGTGCTGGTGGTAGGTGGAGGTGTGGATGGACTGGCTTCATGGATAGTGTGAGGGTCCAGGGTGAGCAGCTTGGCAATGGTGGCATACCGGGGAAGCCTGATTTCTTCCTCTCCACAGTTCAGCACTCTCACAGGCACTCTCCCTTTCTTCACATCCACCACCCCTCGGGCGGCCATCACAGTGGGCCAGTGCTCAGAAGGCATGGGCTCCATCATCGCAGGGTAGTCACGCCCCTGAGGCCCTACTGCTGCCCTACACCAGATCATCATCTCACTCCTAGGGGGCACAGTCAATGGAGCAACATCCATCACTCTTACTCCACCAATCTCCCCTCCTGTTGAGCTTACATGCTGGCGGTACATCAGGGCTCGGATCTCACGCTGCACAGCCCTCTGCCGGCTCCCTGCTGCTGTGGCGGCTAGCTGTTGTAATAGGGTTAACACATCAGCCATGCAGTGCTCCATCACATTGGTTCCCAGCACTATTTTCGGGTTATGATCACTGGGCTCATTCATGATCACAATCATACCCTGGTGTTGCAGTTCGGCTTGCCCCACTGTCATAGCCACTTGTTTATACCCCACCTGGGTCAATGGGAGTCCATTAGCGGCAATCAATGTTATACTATTGTCTGGGGGCGCCAGTTCGTCCACGGCCCAGTACCGCTGGTACAACGTGTACGGTATAGTAGTTACCTGTGATCCAGTGTCCAAGAGAGCCATCACTGGTATGCCGTCCACAGCCACGGGGATGATAGGGCGGGCCCCGATATATCGGTCCCGCCAGTCCGGGGGGCCACGATGTTCTACTCCTGAGGATTGGCCCGGGGCCCCAGGGGTTGCTCGTTTAACGGGCACTGTCGGTAGTAATGACCCGGCTTACGGCACTTGTAGCAGATTGGGGGTCTGCTCCGCGGGTTGTCGGCACTTCTCCGCTGCATCCAGGGAACGTCCTCGGGACTGTCAGCAAGCTGTATCTGCGCCGGAGGCTGAGGTCTGGTCAGAGGTTGTAGGGCAGCCAGGATTTTGGCAAGGTCTCCGTCCATGCGACGGACCTGGGCTGCCAGTTCTTCCACTGTGCTGCTCGGGGCTGCAGGTGTTGGAGAGGTAGATTTGGCTGAGGCCGCCATAACGGGAGCCGTCTCGACGGGCCACGGGGCGGGTTCCAGAACTTCGGTTGCTGGAGGCTGTAGTGCTTTAATGGCCCGCTCCTTTAACACAGCAAAGTCCACATCAGGGTGTTCCAGGGCCCACAGCCGGAGTTGTTTACGATCCTCAGGGGACCTCATCCCCTGCGCAAATTGCTCCACTAACATCTTGTTGCTATCCGCCTCATTAATAGGGTTCACCCGCTTCAGCGTGCGGAGGGCGGTCTGCAGACGTAGAGCATAGTCCCGAATGCTATCCCCAGCTCGTTGCCGGCACTGGTAAAACTGCATCCTCAGCTCAGCTTCAGTCCGGGTCTCAAAGGCAGTCTGTAGCTTCTCAAAGATGGTGGCTACAGAGAGCCGGTCCCCCTCGGCCCAGGTCTCCGCTTCCTGCTCCGCCGCACCGGTTAACTGGCCTAGCACTATCGCTGCACGTTGCTTATCAGTCAGGGGGTACAGCTCTAGCAACGGGTTAAGCTTTTTACGGAAGGCCTGTAGGGCATCCGGTTTCCCGTCATACTGCGGTAGCCAGGCAGCTCCGGGCGCATAGGGCAAGGAAAACGGCATGACCTGAGCGAGCGTGGGGGCCACGGCACCTCCCGCCGGTACGGCCGGGACCTGGGCAGGTCCATTCCCATCCGCGGGTGCCGCTGCGGCTGCGACCACCGCTCCTCCAGCGGCTCCGTCGGGCGCAGACATCTTGTTTCCGTCCCCCTTAGCTCTTTCCGGCCCCTCCTCTCTCGGGGCGGGGTTTTGGCCTTCGCGCCTCTACTGCTCGAGAAGACGCTCGAGCGGGAACTTTTCGCGCCAAAGATGGCGGCTTCTGAAATTTTTCTGCCGGATACCTCCGGCGGTAACAAGGCGCACCTCTACCAGACGGCAGAGCGGTAAGATCCTGTTCGTGACGCCAAGTTGTCGCGGGCGGGGAGGAGGGTGTCAGCACACCGCGCTCACCCCTTCTGCTCGGGTCCGGCAGCTGCTCAGTGGTGGCTCGAGCGGTGGGCCGGATCCCAGGGTTTCTCGAGCGACACTCCTCGCCCGTGAGTGAAAGGGGAATTTGCGGTTGGGTGTGGGGATTGTTATAGTTCGTGACGCCACCCACGGTTGTGGTGATTGCACCACCGCTGCTCTGGATGGGGATCCCGGGGATGGTGATGGGGAGCAGCCAGGTGTTGTGTTGCCCCTCCGTGGGTAGGGGTTGGTGATCCCGGGGCCCGGTGATGGGTTGTGAGGTGCGGGGCCTGGTGGGCGCAGGGACGCGGGGGGCAGCGCCGTGCCTTGCGGCACTGTGGTACTCACTCAGCCTGAGACACGGACACAGTTTGTACGGTAAACCAAACGGCTGGTAGGACGGTCCCACAGACGGCTGCACCTGGACTCCCGGTAGGTGACGGTGATGTCCCTCTTCCTTGCACCTATGTTTGACTGATGGTAGCGGTGGATTCCCTCCGGTTACCCGCTCCCCGACTGCAATCTGGGCCGGAGGAGCTCTACACTTTGCCCGCAGGCGCTGGCCCTGAGAAACTGGTGCCTTGGCGGTGGCGGTGTCTCTCTGCTTCAGGTTGGGCTGTTGCCTTCAATCGGGACTTGGTTGCTGGGGGATCTACGTCCCCTTCACTGACGGATTCGGCAAATTTGGCGACTCCTAGCCTTGCCAGGGTCCGAGAGGCCCCTGCCCTGGTGCTGACTGTCCTTCGGAACACTGCTCCAGACCACCGGGCACACAGCCAACGGGGTCCTTCCAGGAACTTCCAAACGGTCCCCCTCCAGACAGTCACCGCCGTCGCTGACCTTGCTGTTCTGGCCCTACACAAAGCTGGGCCCTCAGGCTTTGCACACTCTCTGCTCTGTCACCACTTCTGGCTTTCCTCCTTTACTACTCTTCTTTCCTCCACTTTCACTTCTCTTATCTGCTCCTCACTCAACTCCGTTGTTCACTCTTGCCCTCCCCGGGCTACTCTGCTGTTCACTCATTCATGTCCCTCACTGGACTGCCTGGTTTCTCCCGCCTCCAGAACTGTGATCTCCTTGGTGGGCGGAGCCAACCGCCTGGCCCACCCCCTGGTGTGAATCATCAGCCTCTGGAGGAAGGCAACAAGGATTTCTGGTTAGCTGTGATGTGCCTACCTGGAGTGTGGGGTGTGGTGGTGTTGTGACCTGTGACCCCTGGCTTGCCCAGGGCGACACACCTGTTCACCCCATTGAGAGTTAAAAGGTTAAAAAAAAAAATATACACATATTTAGTATCGTTGCGTTCATAAATGCCCGATCAAAATATAAACTCAATTAATCTGATTGGTAAACGGTGTAGCATCAAAAAAATTCCAAACGCCAAGATTACGTTTCTTGGTTGCCGCAAATTTTGCACAAAATGCAATAACAGGCGATCAAAATGTAGCATCTGGGCAAAAATTGAACCGTTAAAAATGTCAGCTCGAGATGCAAAAAATAAGCCGCCACTAAGCCATAGATCCCGAAAAATGAGAATGCTACGGTTTTCGGAAATTGCCGCAAAAAGTGCACCACCTTTTTTTGGACAAATATCTGAATTTGTTTAACCCCTTAGATAACAGTAAACCTATTTATGTTTGGTGTCTACGAACTTGTACTGACCTGAGGCATCACACCAACACATCAGTTTTACCATACAGTGAATAAGGTGAGTAAAATATCCCCCAAACAATTGTGTAATTGCACTTTTGCAATTTTTCCGCACTTGGATTTTTGTTGCCATTTTCCAGTACAATATATGGTAAAACGTACGGCTTCATTTAAAATTACAACTCGTCCCACAAAAAATAAGCCCTCATATGTAGTGACGGGCGAACCCCCCGATGTTCGTGTTTGGGAGACTCGCCCGAATGTTTTGTAAGGTTCGAGTTCGGGTTCTGAGATAATGTGCACTTGCATCAGAACACCAAACTTGAACTTTACAGTTATGGGATAGTGCGGGGGGGATGTAAAATAAAGAATATCGTTAATAATAAAATTGGTATTATACTTACAGGTCCCACGATGCGTCCTGCGGACTCTGTCTCCCGCCGCTTCTGCTTCCGATCATCGCTGTGCCCTCCCGGTAACCATCACTGACGATAGGATCTTCCGTGACGTCATACCCATATGACCAGTCACGTGTGATTGTTGTATTACCTCGTTGGTTACAGACTGGTCACATGACGTCATGCTAGGTCCTGTCAGTTTTTGCCCAAGCATCTCAGTACACTGTATACTCGGCGAGAGCCGTTTACCGGAGAGATGCTCGGGCACATGCTCGGCTCCCCCTCCCTGCATGTTGGCGCTCTTTACAGAGTCAGCCCACATGCATGGATTGGCTGCCACAGCCAGTGATGAATAGCGACGCCGGGAATCAGGTGATCGTAAATCACCGATGCTATAGTAACCCGCTCG
This sequence comes from Anomaloglossus baeobatrachus, assembly GCF_048569485.1. Lineage (NCBI taxonomy): Eukaryota > Metazoa > Chordata > Amphibia > Anura > Aromobatidae > Anomaloglossus > Anomaloglossus baeobatrachus. Next base: position 239,852,338 of record NC_134357.1, on the reverse strand, counting down.
TTAGGTTTCTGTGGCAAGGGTAGCAGCGGTGATGTCTTTGCTTACCAACTCGCAGCCTCTGCTCACTCATTAAGTGATTAGACAGCATGGGGAGCAGCTGCGTCTTCCTCCCATGCAGTGCTGTCTGATGTAGCAGAGCTGCATGGGTTAAAGAAGAAAGAAGACAGAATACCAGGATCGTGGAGGAGTGAGAGGGAGTAATAAAGATGGAGTTCCTAAGTGTGTCTGTGTATTTATTTCTAATAAAGTATTTTTTTCTCTGTGTGATGTCTTTTTTTAACCCTTTATTGGAAATTCTTAAGGGCCGGGTCAAACTTGGCATGACAATAAGAATCTCTGGCTTAATACTAGCTGGTTAAACAAAGCTGGTATTAACCCCTTATTACCCAGCGTGCCACCCGGCACCAGGGCCACTGGTAGAGTTGGATACAGCCAAGAAGTTGGCACTTCCATAAAAGCGCAGTTTTCTGGGGCGGCTGTGGACTGAAATTCGCAGCTGGAAAGGGGGGGGCAGAAAGATTGGGCCGACCTGTGCTGTGAAATCCAATCCCCAGCTACCTAGTTGTACCTGCCTGGACACAAAAATTGGGCGAAGCCCACGTCTTTCTTTTTTTTAATTATTTCATGAAATTCATGAAATAATTAAAAAAAGGGCTTCCCTATATTTTTGCAAAAAACTTGGAAAAAAAAGGGCTTCCCTGGATTTTCCATTGCCAGTTAAGGTAACACCAAGCAGTGGGGGTTAGCAGCCAGTAGCTGCTTGGATTACCCTTGGCTAGCAATAGAAAATGCAGCTGGAGCCCACGTTTTGTTTTTTTTTTAATTATTTTTTTTAAAATAACTAAAAAGAAAAAAAAAAAATGGGCTTCCCTGTATTTTGATTGCCAGCCAAGGTAAATCAGGCAGATGGGATTGGCCTCCCGTAAGAAACCACTGCAAAATTTTCAGTTTTTCTGATTTTCTGATTGTATGATCTGCCTCCAGGTAAGTGGGTGTGACCAGCTGAACAAGACTACATGGCTGCCCCCTCCTGAAACAGACAATCACAGATGTCCATTCTCTGTGTCGGGTCTGTGATTGCCTGACATCACAGTACTGTAAAAATAAATCATTTAAAAAATGATGTAGCGCTCCACGGTATTTTTGATTCTCAGCGCAGATAAAGCGGACGGCTACGGGCTTCCAACCCTCCATCTGCCTGGCTTTACCTTGGCTGGTGATCAAAATACAGGGAAGCCCATTATTTTTTTTTATTTAACAAAATATTTCAAAAAAAATGTGTGGGCTCACGCTGTATTTTGATCGCCAATCAGGTAAAGTTAGGCAGCTGTTTATTAGCGCCATTTCCAGGCGCGTTACCCGACTTGTCCAGCGACTCTGGTGCCGGGTGGCTCGCTGGGTAATAAAGGGGTTAATACCGGATTTCTATTCTCAGATGGTACTAAGCCCAAAATTCATGGTGTCACGCCAAATTAGGCATGGCCACTATGAATTTCTAGGAAACAGTAAAAAAACCCACAACACATAGAAAAACATTTTTATTAGAAATAAAACAAAAAAAACATTTAGAGACTCCATCTTTATTATTAAAAGATCCTTAGTCCAACGTAATCCACAGGGACGGCAATGTCAATTCTGCTTCATCACTGTGCACAGACACAGTCTATACAAAGTGAGAAGCAAAGAGGCCCAAGTCAGCTCTGCTACATCACTCTGCGCAGGGCGATGTAGCAGGCTGACAGTGAGGGGATGATTGCACTTACATCTCGCATTGCATCTCCCCACTCCCAGGACAGGAGCGACTCAGCTGCATGGAAATAAACGCAGCTGACCCTCTGCTGTAGGGAGATTGTGCTCCGTGATGCGACGCAACTCTCGCAATACGGCACACAAGGACCTTTGATGACGTCATACTCACGTGACCAGTCTGTAGCCAATGAGGTAATACAACATTCACACGTGACTGGTCACATGGGTATGACGTCACGGAAGGTCCTGTAACTCCGTGCTGGTTACCGGGCAGCACAGCAATGATCGGAAGCGGAGGCCGAAGCAGTGGGAGACAGAGTCTGCAGGACGCGTCGCGAGACCTGTAAGTATGGTCATAATGTTTTTTAATAACGTGATTTTTTTTTACAGCCCCTGACCCCAACTGGACTCAAACTGTAACACGAACGTCCCAGGAAAAGCTCGTGTTCGGGGTCGTGTGCACAAACACCCATGTGTTCAGTACGGACCCCTGAACTTTATAGTTTGGGTTCGCCAATCCCTACTCATATGGCAAGATTGACAGAAAAATAAAAAAGTTACGGCTCTCGGAAGAAGGGGAGCAAATAACAAAAATGGAAAAACGGAAAACTGCCCGGGATGAAGGGGTTAAGTCTTAACAGCTGAAGTCCCACTAAACAAATGTTTATGGCATAAGAATCTTTTTTTGAGCAGATAAGGCTTTACTGAGTCTCATTCATTTATGTATATAAATGGCAGCTGCGTTAGGCTAGGTCCACATTTCCGTTGTTTTGCATAAGTAAAAATCCGCCACTCTGGTAAACAACGGAATCCGTTTGGCGGATTCCATTGTTCTCATATACTTGTATGAGCGGAAGATTATGACTGGTGCTCTTGCGTTGCATCCTCCGCCCGACTGATCTGCCGTGGAACGAGTGATTGTTGGGCGGCAGGAACGCAGCATGTAACGTTTTATTAACAGCGGAATCCTTTTGATTCCACTGCGCATGCTCTCTCTCAGCGGCCGAACGATCAGCTGATCACCTGGCGGCCGCCTTCTGTGAGCGATCAACTGATCACCCGGCGGCCGGCTATTGTAAACGATCAGCTTATCGCTCTCTCTCATGTTTTACAACGGAATCCGACAATAAATTCTATTCTTGTCATCTGTTGTACAACGCATCAGTCACAAGCGTCAAGCAACACATGTGACTGATGCAAAACAACGGAAATTTGAACCTAGCCTTAAGCGGGCTTTACATGTTGCGACATCGGTAACGATATATCGTTGGGGTCACGTCGTTAGTGACGCACATCCGGCGTCGTTACCGACATCGCAACGTGTAAACCCTAGGAGCGACGATCACCGATCACAAAAACGTCACAAATCGTTGATCGGTGACACGTCGCTCCTTTCCATAATGTCGTTGCTGCTGCAGGTACGATGTTGTTTGTCGTTCCTGCGGCAGCACACATCACTGCGTGTGAAACCACAGGAATGACAAACATCTCCTTACCAGCGTCCACCGGCAATGCGGAAGGAAGGAGGTGGGCGGGATGTTATGTCCCGCTCATCTCCGCCCCTCCGCTTCTATTGGACGGCTGCCGTGTGACGTCACTGTGACGCCGCATGACCCGCCCCCTTAGAAAGGAGGCGGATCGCCGGCCACAGCGACGTCGCAGGGCAGGTAAGTAGTGTGACAGGTGTTAGCGATGTTGTGCGTCACGGGCAGCGATTTGCCCGTGACGCACAACCGACAGGGGCGGGTACAAACGCTAGCGATATCGGTACCGATATCGCAGCGTGTAAAGCCCCCTTTAGGCTCTGTGCACATGTAAAGTTTCTATTGGCCGGCCACCAAGTGACGTCGCTGTGACGCCGAACACACCTCCCCCTTGAAGGAGGGATTGTTTGGCGGACACAGCGACGTCGCAGGGCAGGTATGTGCGTGTGAAGCTGCCGTAGCGATAATGTTCGCTACGGCAGCTATCACCAGATAACGCATGTACGACAGGGGCGGGTGCTATCGCGCTTGTTGCAGCGTGTAAAGCCAGCTTTAGACAGATCGGATGCTCGGTTGCAGAAATATCTTTTATCAAAGTTCCAGAAATGCCCTGCACTTTGATTGACAGATGCAGCGGGGGAGGGGCCTTTGTGGGTCGGGTCCTCGGCATTTATTCCTCCTCTGGCGTCCTCCTGGCTTTCCCCTTTTTCTGTATTTGAATATCGCACAGCACCACCATTGCTGCTGTTGGCGGCGCGTGCTCATTACCACAGTATTCTGTCTTCATTAAAATGGCGCCGGAGTCTGCGCATGCGTGTACCGCGATCTCTGGCTCTATTTTATTGAAGACACTGTGGTGAACACTATGAGCAGCAGGGGCGCACACACAAATGTAAAAAAAATAAATAAATTGCGCACACGCTGATGCCTCTCATAGTCTTCACTGCAGTGTCTTCAATAAAATGGCGCTGTAGATCATGGTACGTGCATGCGCAGACTCTGGCACCATTTTAATGAAGACAGAATAACTGTGGCAATGTGCACGTGCTGCCAACAACAGCAATGGTGGCACGATATTCAAATAAAGAAAGGGGGGAAAAGCCAGGAGGACGCCAGAGGAGGAATAAACGTCAAGGACCCGACTCACAAAGGCCCCGCCCCCGTTGCACACAATCAGAGTGCAGGGTATTTCTGCAACTTCGATATAAGATATTTCATCAGCCAAGCATCGGATCTTTGTACAACAGGTATGCCTGGATTCAGCATCTTACTTCCTGTGTGCCACTGCCTTTACTTCATATAGCAAAATCCTGCTGGTTGGTTCTCTTTAAGATATTTACACCAGATTTCTGTAAAAACAAATCCTTACTAAATCTCCCCCTAAAGGCCGCTTTACACGCTGCGATATCGGTACCGATATCGCTAGCGTGCGTTCCGGCCCCCATCGGTTGTGCGACATGGGCAAATCGCTGCCCGTGTCGCACAACATCGCCCAGACCTGTCACACATACTTACCTGCCTAGCGACGTCGCTGTGACTGGCGAACCGCCTCCTTTCTAAGGGGGCGGTTCGTTCAGCGTCACAGCAACGTCACAGCAGCGTCACTGAACCGCTGCCCAATAGAAGCGGAGGGGGCGGAGATGGGCGAGACGTAAGATCCCGCCCACCTCTTTCCTTCCGCATTGTGGCCGGGAGGCAGGTAAGGAGAGCTTCCTCGTTTCTGCGGTGTGTACACGGAGCGATATGTGCTGCCGCAGGAACAAGGAACAACTTCGTTACTGCTGCAGTAACGATATTTGAGAATGGACCCCCATGTCAACGATGAGCGATTTTGCACGTTTTTGCGACGATGCAAAATCGCTTATAGGTGTCACACGCAACGGCATCGCTAATGCGGCCGGATGTGCATCACAAATTCCGTGACCCCAACGACTTCGCATTAGAGATGTCGCAGCGTGTAAAGCCCGCTTTAGTCCCTATTTCATTAAAACTGCCATATTGTATTCTAGCCTGATGAATAGGGCTGTGGACGCCTAATAACAGGCTACACAATGTCACCCACTGAATTTCTAGGCATCGTCCTCCCTATATTGACCATATGGATCAGTGCAGCTCAGAAGATGAAAGAGGATTGTGTGGCAGGAGGTGATCTGGGGACGGGGCTTCTGGCGCTGCCCGGTCTGAGCGTTCTCTTCTAGTCCCGTTTGCATAGTCATAGTCAGGGTCGGACTGGGGTCCACAGAGAAATTGACTCCAGCGGCCCACCCTACAGCGAAATGCAAATACCTGTTAGCCGTTATAGTGGAGCATTGACTGTATACACAACCGGCTCTTGCACATCTCCTGTGCACACAATAACTGATGTACAATTACAGTAGTTTGCAGTAAGGGGGATCTTTGGTGAAGTGATCACCGATCCACAGGTTGGGTAGGTGAAGGTTGGGTAGGTGATCACTTATTGAATGAATGGATCCTGGGACGAGTCGGACATCAGCTCCACTTTAATGAGGATAAAAGTTGCAGGATCGGTGCAGGTCCCAGCAATCGGTCCCCACAGATGAATAACTGATCACTGATCCTTAGGCCACGTTCACACGCTCAGTATTTTGTCACAATGTTACATCAGTATTTCTAATCCAAAACCAGGAGTGGGTTAAAAATGCAGAGGTGTTTCTATTGGACTTTACCTCTGATTTTATCACTCATGGTTTTGGCTACAAATACTGATGTAACACCTTACCGAAAATTCAACCTGGGCACATGGCCTTAGGATAGGCGATTACTTAGCATATTTGCTACAGTGTAATAGTAACAGGACAGGGAGGGGTTAAACGTTCGCGTATTTAATCTCTACTGGAAATAATCTTCCCTTTATTGATAGAGAGAAAAAGTGACCTCCAGACACAATCCACTATACCAAGACCAATAATACCACATACAAGGGAGAAATACTGCCACACCGTGACCAACAGGGCCGGATTATAGGCGGGGCAGGCGGGGCTTCAGCCCCGGGGCCCCCACCAAAAGAGCTTCCAATGGGGCCCCCACCACCAGGGCCATACTTGCCACCCGTCAGCAATTTTTTTTTCTTTTCTTCACACCCGCTCCCCCTCCGTTAAGACAGTCTAAATCAGCTGTGTTTTCGGGGGGGGGGGGGGGCGGCACCTACATTTATTTGTATCTGCGTCTCTAAGACGCAAAAACAAGCTGCGGGCACAGGACGCTGATTGACCTCGGAAGTACCATCGTTTGTACTTCCGGGGTCAGAGGTGTGCCTGCTCCCTGCTCTGCTGCGGCGTCCAATGCTGCGGACGTCACAGCAGGACGCCGCGGACGTCACAGCAGGACGCCGCCGCGGAGGAGAGGACCCACGCGGGCGGCCGGCTGGCCGGCCGCGGAGGAGAGGACCCACGCGGGCGGCCGGCTGGCTGGCCGGCCGCGGAGGAGAGGACCCACGCGGGCGGCCGGCTGGCTGGCCGGCCGCGGAGGAGAGGACCCACGCGGGCGGCCGGCTGGCTGGCCGGCCGCGGAGGAGAGGACCCACGCGGGCGGCCGGCTGGCTGGCCGGCCGCGGAGGAGAGGACCCACGCGCGTGGCCGGCCGCGGAGGAGAGGACCCACGTGCGCGGCCGGCCGCGGAGAAGACCCACGCCGCGGCCAGGAGAGGAGACTAACCGGAGCAGGAGAATGGCCGCGGCACCGGAACAGCAGCAGGACGATGGCGGCCTATACCGGAGCAGCAGGAGGATGGCATCAGAGCAGGTAGGGACAGAGCTGAAGAAAGATGTGTGGTGTGATGCAGAGCTGTGTGGTGTGATGCAGAGCTGTGTGGTGTGATGCAGAGCTGTGTGGTGTGATGCAGAGCTGTGTGGTGTGATGCAGAGCTGTGTGTGTGATGCAGAGCTGTGTGTGTGAAGCAGAGCTGTGTGTGTGAGTGTGTGTGTGAAAGAGAGTTGTGTGTGTGTGAAGCAGAGCTGTGTGTGAAGCAGAGCTGAAGAAATATGTGTGGTGTGAAGCAGAGCTGTGTGTGTGTGTGTGTGTCTGTGTGTGAAGCAGAGCTGTGTGTGTGAGTGTGTGTGTGTGAAAGAGAGCTGTGTGTGTGTGAAGCAGAGCTGTGTGTGAAGCAGAGCTGAAGAAATGTGTGGTGTGAAGCAGAGCTGTGTGTGTGTCTGTGTGTGAAGCAGAGCTGTGTGTGTGAGTGTGTGTGTGAAAGAGAGCTGTGTGTGTGTGAAGCAGAGCTGTGTGTGAAGCAGAGCTGAAGAAATGTGTGGTGTGAAGCAGAGCTGTGTGTGTGTCTGTGTGTGAAGCAGAGCTGTGTGAGAGTGTGTGTGAAAGAGAGCTGTGTGTGAAGCAGAGCTGAAGAAATGTGTGGTGTGAAGCAGAGCTGTGTGTGTGTCTGTGTGTGAAGCAGAGCTGTGTGTGTGTGTGTGAAAGAGAGCTGTGTGTGTGAAGCAGAGCTGTGTGTGAAGCAGAGCTGAAGAAATATGTGTGGTGTGAAGCAGAGCTGTGTGTGTGTGTCTGTGTGTGAAGCAGAGCTGTGTGTGAGTGTGTGTGAAAGAGAGCTGTGTGTGTGTGAAGCAGAGCTGAAGAAATGTGTGGTGTGAAGCAGAGCTGTGTGTGTGTCTGTGTGTGAAGCAGAGCTGTGTGTGTGTCTGTGTGTGAAGCAGAGCTGTGTGTGTGAGAGAGAAGCAGAGCTGAAGAAAGATGTGTGGTGTGAAGCAGAGCTGTGTGTGTGTGAGAGAAGCAGAGCTGAAGAAAGATGTGTGGTGTGAAGCAGAGCTGTGTGTGTGTGTGAGAGAAGCAGAGCTGAAGAAAGATGTGTGGTGTGAAGCAGAGCTGTGTGTGTGTGTCTGTGTGTGAAGCAGAGCTGTGTGTGAGTGTGTGTGAAAGAGAGCTGTGTGTGTGTGTGAAGCAGAGCTGAAGAAATGTGTGGTGTGAAGCAGAGCTGTGTGTGTGTATGTGTGTGAAGCAGAGCTGTGTGTGTGAGAGAGAAGCAGAGCTGAAGAAAGATGTGTGGTGTGAAGCAGAGCTGTGTGTGTGTGAGAGAAGCAGAGCTGAAGAAAGATGTGTGGTGTGAAGCAGAGCTGTGTGTGTGTGAGAGAAGCAGAGCTGAAGAAAGATGTGTGGTGTGAAGCAGAGCTGTGTGTGTGTGAGAGAAGCAGAGCTGAAGAAAGATGTGTGGTGTGAAGCAGAGCTGTGTGTGTGTGTGTGAAGCAGAGCTGAAGAAAGATGTGTGGTGTGAAGCAGAGCTGTGTGTGTGTGTGAAGCAGAGCTGAAGAAAGATGTGTGGTGTGAAGCAGAGCTGTGTGTGAAGCAGAGCTGAAGAAAGATGTGTGGTGTGAAGCAGAGCTATGTGTGAAGCAGAGCTGAAGAAAGATTTGTGGTGTGAAGCAGAGCTGTGTGTGTGTGTGAAGCAGAGCTGTGTGTGTGTGTGAAGCAGAGCTGAAGAAAGATGTGTGGTGTGAAGCAGAGCTGTGTGTGAAGCAGAGCTGAAGAAAGATTTGTGGTGTGAAGCAGAGCTGTGTGTGTGTGTGAAGCAGAGCTGTGTGTGTGTGTGTGAAGCAGAGCTGAAGAAAGATGTGTGGTGTGAAGCAGAGCTGTGTGTGTGAAGCAGAGCTGTGTGTTTGAAGCAGAGCTGTGTGTGTGTATATATGAATCAGAGCAGTCTATGCGGCACCCCAGAACTATATGGGTCCCCCAGAGCGCTAAGCCACCCATCCCAGTAATGTGTACGCCACCAGAGCGGTTTGCCACTCCAGTAACGTCTATGCCCCCCCCAGTAATGTCTATGCCCCCTGCCCCTCCTGTAATGTATTTATTGTAGGCCCCAGCCCCTCCTGTGATGTATATACATCAGTGCTGTGTCAGTGTGCATGGTGTGCAGTCATGTCTGTTATTGATGGCCATCATGCAACACAGCCATATGTCCTGGAGGAGCTGGAAACAAGCGGGAGAGGTGAGTGAGGCTGCTTGTGACTTCTCCATATTAACACCTGTAATGCGTCTGTGTCTGCATGTATGTCAGTGTATATGACTGTGCATATATTTGTCTGTTTAAATGTATTTTTGTGAATTTGTCTTCAAATATGTATATGTACGTATGCCTGTATGTGTATGTGTGTGTCTGTGTGTGGATGGGGCCCACTGAGACTCAACCGGGGACCACAAAAACCTGGAGCCGTCCCTGGCTGCCTTAACATTGGGATCAATTAAAAATATGTGAGTAAAGGCCGCTTTACACGCTGCGATATCGGTCCCGATATCGCTAGCGTGCGTACCCGCCCCCATCTGTTGCGCGACACGGGCAAATCGCTGCCCGTGCCGCACAACATCGCCCAGAGCCGTCACACATACTTACCTGTCCGGCGACGTCGCTGTGACCGGCGAACCGCCTCCTTTCTAAGGGGGCGGTCCATGCGGCGTCACAGCGACGCCACTGAAGCGTCACTTAACCGCCGCCCAATAGCAGCGGAGGGGTGGAGATGAGCGGGATGTAACATCCCGCCCACCTCCTTCCTTCTGCATAGCGGCCGGGAGGCAGGTAAGGGGAGCTTCCTCGTTCCTGCGGTGTCACACGGAGCGATGTGTGCTGCCACAGGAACGAGGAACAACTTCGTTACTACTGCAGCAACGATATTAGAGAATGGACCCCCATGTCGCCGATTAGCGATTTTGCACGTTATTGCAACGATGCAAAATCGCTTATCGGTGTCACACGAAACGGCATCGCTAATGCGGCCGAATGTGCGTCACGAATTCCGTGACCCCAACGACTCCGCATTAGCGATGTCGCAGCGTGTAAAGCCCCCTTTACTCTACTTTCTTTGTATAAGTGACGACTGTGAGTGATCCTGGACTGTATCTGTATTGTACTGTGTGTATAAGTGACGGCTGTGAGTTATCCTGGACTGTATCTGTATTGTAGTCCTGTAAATCTGAATATGGCAGATCAGGGTAAAGGTCCAGTCACACTAAGCAACTTACCAGCGATCCCAACAACGATGGGGATCGCTGGTAAGTTGCTAGGAGGTTGCTGGTGAGATGTCACACTGCGACGCTCCAGCGATCCCACCAGCAACCTGACCTGGCAGGGATCGCTGGAGCGTCGCTACACAAGTTGCTGGTGAGCTCACCAGCAACCAGTGACAAGCCCCCAGCGCCGCGTGGAAGATGCTGCGCTTGGTAACTAAGGTAAATATCGGGTAACCAACCCGATATTTACCTTGGTTACCAGCGCACGCAGCTACACGTGCAGAGAGCAGGAAGCAGCGCACACTGAGCGCTGGCTCCCTGCTCTCCTAGTTACAGCACACATCGGGTTAATTACCCGATGTGTGCTGCAGCTAAATGTGCACAGAGCAGGGAGCAGCGCACAATGCTTAGCGCTGGCTCCTTCCTCTCCTAGTTACAGCACACATCGGGTTAATTAACCCGATATGTGCTGCAGCTACATGTGCACAGAGCAGGGAGCAGCGCACAATGCTTAGCGCTGGCTCCTTGCTCTCCTAGTTACAGCACACATCGGGTTAATTAACACGATGTGTGCTGCAGCTACATGTGCACAGAGCAGGAGCCGGCACTGATAGTGAGAGCAGCGGAGGCTGGTATCAAAGGTAAATATCGGGTAACCAAGGACAGGGCTTCTTGGTTACCCGATGTTTACATTGGTTACCAGCCTCCGCAGAAGCCGGCTCCTGCTGCCTGCACATTTAGTTGTTGCTGTCTCGCTGTCACACACAGCGATCTGTGCTTCACAGCGGGACAGCAACAACTAAAAAATGGCCCAGGACATTCAGCAACAACCAACGACCTCACAGCAGGGGCCAGGTTGTTGCTGGATGTCACACACAGCAACATCGCTAGCAACGTCACAAAAGTTGTTCGTTAGCAGCGATGTTGCTAGCGATGTTGCTTAGTGTGACGGGGCCTTAAGATACATGTTTATTGGATTTATATCTAAATGCTACACTTCGTGCTCTACTGTTATGGCTAAAAATGTTAACGTTTATGGGGCCCCCACCAGATTTTCTGCCCAGGGGCCCCCACCAACCTTAATCCGGCCCTGGTGACCAATAACATATTACCACCACGTAGTACCCGACTACAACCACAGACAAGGGAGAAATACCTCAACACTATGACCAGACCAGATAAATGACCAAATAATACCACATACAACAGAGAAATACACACACAGTGACCAGACACATATTACCACCACACAGTGCCCGAATAATACTACAATAATGATCATGAATAAAAACCCCAATACTAATAACACTAATATTACCATCAGTGCCGTTATACATAGGAGCTCTGTATATAGTGTCATTGTACAGGTAATACAGTGATCACCGGTGACTTTATAGACAGAAGATCTATATATAGTGCACAGGTAATACAGTGATCACCAGTGACATTAATTAGTGACATTATACACAGGAGCTCTGTATATAGTGTATAGTGTGTGTACATGTAATGCACTGACTTACCAGTGACCTCTCTAGCTGAAGTTATTCACCTTCATTTTCTTCTTCATCTGGTGCTGACCGCCATCACTTCTTCCTGCCATGACGCGACTCTACAGAAAATAACACACAGTCACCTATAGCCGATCACTCCCAGAGCACATTCCTCACTTTTTACCCAATTTCTACACTATGACAGACTTTTGTTTCCCCATGGAAGATAGTATCTGCAAAATTAAATTATATTACAGCAGTAATAATGTCCTCTAATTTGCTCCTACAGTAATTATGTCCACTGTGACAACATGGACACTCAGTACCTAGCATGGGTTAACTTTCTTAAAATTCAGCCAGACATGAAGACAGTTTGTTTATTGATGGGGGATAATCCCTCATTGTTCAACAAGACTCTTGGGAGTTTAGTATTGAAGTTTTTGTTGACTCATGTAATTGTTTTGGCCACTGAAGGCCAGACACCCATTGTAATACGATATGTTCGCTGGATGCGATTTAACTTAGCTGTCTCTCCCTCGTCTCTGCCATTGACCATTATTACTGGGATATTTTGTATACGGCTTGAAATCTAGCCAATAAGAGCCCAGTCTTATCCACCAATCGTGAACACCCCAATGGTCTGAATGGAGAGCTCAGAGGTATAAGAAGGAGGACTGTCCATTGCCCAGTGAGACTCTTGCTACATGCTACCAATCTAGGATCTGCGGATCCGATTGGCAAGCCATAGCTGAACCTGGATTATAACACTACATGGACTTCAGCATCGAATGCAAGGATTCGGCTGTGATACCAGAGACTACTTAAGGAAAAACCTAGGTTGGGACAATTTGGTCACCTGGCTACAGGCTTTGCGGCCCTCAGACATCTTCCTAAATCTGGCGTTATTCCATTCTCGGTGGGTGCCCGCCGAAAGCGGGGTGCTGCTGGATTGGAGTAAGTAGCCCTGGAACCTCTGAGGCATGGACATTCTAATCCCTGGTGAGCCAGCGGAAGGGTGAGAAACTGTTGCCTGCTACATTTGTGTGTTTTGTTGGTTATGTGCTATGTACCGTTAATTGTTTGGGGATCCAATAAAGTCTTGATATTGTGATTCCCTCGCCCTGTGTTGTCTGAGTAGTGTTCCGCCCACGGTTAAGGAGGTCGGGTGTTCAGTTGGGATGAGCCCTGAGCCACGCTGTCTTTCTAATGGCAGCCAGGCCAGCGGACGAGAGCACCCACTGAGCCCCGTGTCTCTGCATCCACAATTTGCCACCATTAACCAATAATGTATGTTCCTCACTCTGGCCCCATATAGTAATCATATCTCCCACCCTGGGCCCCTTTGTTCCCCAACATGATTGTTCATTCCTAAGGTGTGGAGACAGAAGCTGGCAGTGATTGGACGTGGGGCTCCCGTGATGTCACAATGTAACATAAGGCACAAAACGCGATTACTGACAGCGCTGGAATGATGCCAGCCCCAGAGGTGAATACAGGGTCTTTTATTTTAGCTGGGGGAAACAAGGGGAATCAGAAGGGGTTATTAATTGCTTCATGCACAAAAGATCCCCACACACACTGCTCCTCTCAAAAATAGCCCCACAAAGTGCCCCTTTCCATAATGTCCCCCCAAAACCTGCCCTTTCTATAATATCTCCCCCATACTACATCTCTGCATAAATTCCCCCCCATGCTTCTCATTATACTAAGCCACCTTTCACAATCTCCTTCCTAATTGCCCAATAATATCCCACATTGCCCTCTCATGTTCAATATTGGCTCATCATGTCCCCCATTGCCCTATCATGTCCTCCATTGCCCTATCATATCACACATTGCCCTATCATGTCCCCCATCCCTATCATATCCCACATTACCTTATCATGTCCCACATTGCCCAATAATTTCCCCCATTGCCCAACAATTTTCATCATAATGTCCCACACTGTCCGACAATGTTACTTGTACAATAAAGTAACACCGCTCCTCCCCACGGAGGCCCCTGCATCTAAAATGATTCTCCATGTCATGTTCGGCTCCTCAGGAGCGCTTGCCCGGTGCCTGCTCGTCTTTTTCTTCCGTGCGGCCCTGGTGGTGAGGGTACGTCGGTGCGGGGCTGAGGAGCTCCTCCACCTCAGTCCTGGCGCTGCAGCTGTCGCGGGCGGGGAGGAGGGTGTCAGCACACTATGCTCACCCCCTTCTGCTCGGGTCCGGCGGTTGCTGCTCAGTGGTGGCTCGAGCTGTGGGCCGGATCCCGGGGGTTTCTCGAGCGGCACTCCTCGCCCGTGAGTGAAAGGGTGGTGTTGGGTGTGGGGATAGTTTATTGTCCGTGACGCCACCCACGGTTGTGGTGATTTCACCACCGCTGCTCGATATGGGGATCCCGGGGATGGTGATGCGGAGCAGCCAGGTGTTGTGTTGCCCCTCCGTGGGTAGGGGTTGGTGATCCTGGGGCCCGGTGATGAGATGGGAGATGCAGGGCCTGGTGGGCGCAGGGACGCGGGGGCAGCGCTGTGCCTTGCGGCACTGTGGTACTCACTCAGCCTGAGACGTTGACACAGTTTTACGGTAAACCACACAGCTGGAAAGACGGTTCCCACGGACGGCTGCACTTGCTCTCCCAGTAGGTGACGGTGATGTCCCTTTTCCTTGCACCTTTGTTTCTATGTTGGTCGCGATGGGTCCCCACCGGTAACCCGCTTCCCGGCTTCAAGCTGGACCGGAGGAGCTCTACTCTTTGCCCGCAGGCGCTGGCCCTGAGAAACTGGTGCCTTGGCGGTGGCGGTGTTTCTGCTACAATGGTTGGGCTGTTGCCTTCTATCGGGACTTGGTTGTTGGGGGATCTACGTCCCCTTCACTGACGGATTTGGCAAATTATGGCGACTCCTAGCCTTGCCGGGGTCCGAGAGGCCCCTGCCCTGGTGCTGACTGTCCTTTGGTCCACTGCTCCAGACCGCCGGGCCACTACCCGTCCGCGGTCCTTCCAGGAACTTCCAAACGGTCCCCCTCCAGACAGTCACCGCCGTTGCTGACCTTGCTGACCCTGTCCTGCACACAGCTGGACTACTTCAGGCTTTCCTTTCTGTCACTTTTCACCTTCCTTCACTCCTCCTTTACCACTTCACTTTCACTTAGCTGTTTACTCTTTTCTGTCCCTAGCTGGGCTCCTCACACAAGCCCTGCCTGGGCTCAACTGCCTGGTACTTCCCGCCTCCAGAGCTGTGTCCTCCTTGGTGGGCGGAGCCAACCGCCTGGCCCACCCCCTGGTGTGAACATCAGCCTCTGGAGGAAGGCAACAAGGATTTTTGGTTAGCCTTGATGTGCCTAACTGGGGTGTAGGGTGTGGTGGTGTAATGACCTGTGACCCCTGGCTTGCCCAGGGCGTCACATTCCCCCTTAGCAAAATGCAGACCATCCGCGGGCTGCCCGTCCAACACCGGTTTTATTTTTCTGTAAAAGATATAACATGGTAACGGTAACATATATACATTTTTAATAAATCTTCCCCTAACGGGAGGCACATTTCTTAAACGTTGCATAACGGTTTACGGTTACGGTTTCCACTCTCTCCCACCCAAGCAACCTGGCCCTGGTGCTGCCCCTAAAGCCCAGGCAGCACCCCTTGACCCACAGTCCAGCACACGGTACCCGAGCGGGATCTGTCCTTCCCTCCAGAGGGTAGCCACCGGTTCCTTTGGTGGCTGGGCCCCAGCCTGCTCTGCTGAGGGCCCTCCCTCCAACCTGCCTCTCCGGAGGCGGCATTGCGGAAACGGTAACGGCAAACAACTTATTTACAAGCCACTTAATGTTTGTGGTTGCCCTACAAGTTCACGGGCTTGTCCATGGATAGTTCCCATGCAAAACTTTTTAAACGGTCCCCACAGGGACAACGGTGCCGGCTCCGGCCGGTTGCAAATCAAGCAGATAATCAGGTTACTGTTCGGTAATCAATTCCTTATCATTTTCTGTAACTTTCAAACAAACAACACTTCACACAGACTTCCTGACCCCCTTCTTTAAAGGACAGTCTCCCTGTACCTAAGTGGGGGTCTACCTAGGTTGGGACGGGTGGACCTCCGGGGCCCGGGATCAGTGGGGCTATGCAATGGGGCAGAGGGAACAACCGGTTCCTCCTCCCTTCTATCGTGTGGGGCAGGCGGAGGCATAGGGGAGCTGGGTACAGGTTCATCCCTGGGCACTGGCAATGGTTCTGGCTCACGGTCGACCGCTTGCACCACTTCTTCATCCACGGGTTGTGGGAACAGTATCACTGGAAGAATCACCGCGCCGTTCTGTGTAGGCCAGTCTGCTGGGAAGTCACCCATCACAGTGTGGATCACCTCTTTTGCTTTCTCCGCTGGTGGAGGAACTGGTACTTCAGCCGTTGTCCTCAATGCTGGTGGGCACCTTTTCAGATGGTCCCGGGAAACTGTGGCCAAAGTGCCCCCTTGGTCACGACTGATCTGGTAGGCCTTCCCATCTTCCCACCCTGTGGGTTGTATGACGTATGGGATTGGTTCCCATTGATCATCCAGCTTGTGGGTCTTCCTCTTCCGTTTTAACACCACATCTCCTGGCTGGAAAGGGCCCGCAGACGCTTTCTGGTTGAATCGCTGCTCCTGCTGTTCTCGGCTTCGACTTAGATTCTTCTCCACATACTCCTGGATCTGCCGGTATTGTGCTCTCCGCCGAGTTTCCCATTCAGCTGTCGAAGGGAGTGCTTCTGGGGACTCCAACCCGATTTCTAGGTCCACCGGCAAACGGCCAGGACGAGCCCTCATCAGGTATGCTGGGGTGCACTTTGTCGAGCTGGACGGGATATTATTGTACATATCGACCAAGTCGGGTAGCTTCTCCGGCCACAGGTTCCGCTCTTCCAGCGGTAACGTCTTGAGGAGTCCCAGGACCAAGTGGTTCATCTTCTCACACATGCCGTTGGTCTGGGCATGGTAAGGGGTGGTCCGGATCTTCTTACAGCCGTACAACTGGCAGAACTCATGGAACACCTCAGCTTCAAAAGCCGGGCCTTGGTCCGTAAGCACTTTTTCTGGATACCCATGTGGACGGCAGAAATACGCTTGGAACGCTCGAGCAGCAGTTCGTCCAGTTAGGTCCTTGACAGGGACAACCACCATGAATCTGGAATAGTGGTCTACGATGGTCAACGCGTAGGCATACCCACTTCTGCTGGGGGTGAGCTTGACATGGTCTAGGGCGACCAGCTCCAGTGGTTGATGTGTGATGATTGGGTGTAGGGGCGCCCTCTGGCTGGTCTCGTCCTTCCTTCTCAGCGTGCAAGGACCACACTCTCGGCACCAGGCTTCCACCGACTCCCGCATCCCACTCCAGTAGAACCGCTCTCTCAACAGCATCTCCAGCTTCTTCCACCCGAAGTGTCCGGCACCATCATGGTATGCCCGTAGAACAGTGGCCACATCAGCTTGGGGAATAACCAACTGGCAAATTTTCTCATGGGTCTTCGGGTTGATCAGCTCCCGGTACAGCTTCCCTTGATGCAGATAAAGCCGTTTCTGTTCCTTCCACAAGCGTTGGGCTTCAGCTGGAGCAGCGGGGTCTATTCCTTCAGCTCCTTGTTCCACCAGGGTCTTGACGAGGCGGACAGCCGGCGCCTGGTTTTGAGCTTCTTGCCATTCCTGACTGGGTCGGGGGTCCAGATCCACCCGTTGTTGGTGTATTTGTACCTTCTCAGTCGGTGGCTGGTGAAATGCAGGCAGCTCAATCTCCTCGAGGTCATCATCCTCACCCCCTTCTTCTGACAAATGGGGCATTCGGGAGAGTGCATCAGCGTTAATGTTGACACGACCAGCTCGGTACTTGATGGTGAAGTCGTAGTTGGCTAGCCGGGCCACCCACCGCTGCTCCAATGCGCCCAGCTTAGCTGTGTCCAGGTGGGTCAACGGATTGTTGTCCGTGAAAGCGGTGAATTTTGCGGCAGCCAAGTAGTGGCGGAACCGCTCGGTGATAGCCCACACCAACGCCAGGAGCTCGAGCTTGAAGGAGCTGTAGTTCTCGGGGTTCCTTTCAGTTGGCCTAAGCTTCCGGCTAGCATAGGCTATCACTTTCTCCTTCCCATCCTGGACCTGGGACAGGACTGCTCCCAGTCCCACATTGCTGGCGTCAGTATAAAGGATGAATGGGCAGCCATAATCAGGATATGCTAAGACTTCTTCCCCAGTCAAGGCCGCCTTCAGCTGGCAGAAGGATTCTTCATGCGTTTCCTCCCACACCAGTGGGGTCCATAGGGGTCTACCACCTTTGGTCTGTCCCACGAGGAGATCTTGCATGGGAGCAGCCATCTTCGTGTACCCTTTGATAAAGCGCCGGTAGTACCCCACCAGGCCCAGAAACTGCCTTACTTCCCTCACGGTGGTTGGTCTCGGCCAGCCTTGGATGGCAGTGATCTTCTCAGGGTCGGGGGCGACACCCTCTGCACTTACCACGTGCCCCAGGTATTGCACCCTGGGTTTCAGCAGGTGACACTTAGAAGGCTTCAATTTCATCCCGTATTTGGCAAGGGACGCGAACACCTCGGCCAGGTGCTCCAGATGGGCTTCATACGTCTGGGAGTAAACAATCACATCATCCAAATACAATAGGACGGTCTCGAAGTTTAGGTGTCCCAGACAGCACTCCATAAGCCGTTGGAAGGTTCCTGGCGCGTTGCACAGCCCGAACGGCATACTATTGAATTCACAGAGCCCCATCGGGGTGGTGAAGGCGGTTTTCTCCCGGTCCTCCGGTGCTACTGCCACTTGCCAATATCCGCTGGTGAGGTCAAGGGTAGAGAAGTAATTTGCAGTTCTCAGTGCGGCCAAAGACTCTTCAATACGAGGCAGTGGGTAGGCATCTTTATGGGTTATCTGATTAATCTTCCGGTAGTCCACACACATCCGCATGGTACCATCCTTCTTTTTAACCAGTACCAACGGAGCGGCCCAGGGACTACAACTGTCCTGAATAACCCCTGCCTCCTTCATATTCCTCAACATGTCTTTGGCACACTGGTAATGCGCCGGGGGAATAGGCCTGTACCTCTCTTTGATAGGGGGGTGTTCGCCGGTGGGGATGTGGTGTTGGACCCCTTTGATCAGCCCAAAGTCTAGTGGATGTTTACTGAAAACCTGTTCATACTCCTGCACCACCCTGTACACCCCTGCTTTGTGATGTGTAGGAGTATCGTCAGTACCCACGTGTAGCTGTTGGTGCCACTCCTTTACCACCCCTTGAGGCGGGGAAGTGCTGGTGTTAGGCGAGGAGACTGAGGGACTGGCTTCGTGGATGGTGTGGGGATCCAGGGTGAGCAGCTTGGCAATAGTGGCATACCGGGGAAGCCTGACTTCTTCCTCCCCACAGTTCAACACTCTCACAGGCACTCTCCCCTTCTTTACATCCACCACCCCTCTGGTGGCCATTACAGTGGGCCACTGCTCGGAGGGCATGGGCTCCATCATAGCCGTGTAGTCACGTCCCTGAGGCCCTACTGCTGCCCTACACCAAATCATCATCTCACTCCTAGGGGGCACAGTCAATGGAGCAACATCCATCACTCTCACTCCACCAATCTCCCCTCCTGTGGAGTTTACATGCTGGCGGTACATCAGGGCTCGGATCTCACGCTGCACAGCCCTCTGCCGGCTTCCCGCCGCTGTGGCGGCCAGCTGTTGCAACAGTGTCATGCAGTGCTCCATCACATTAGTTCCCAGCACTATTTTCGGGTTATGATCACTGGGTTCATTCATGATCCCAATCATACCCTGGTGTTGCAGTTCAGCTTGCCCCACTGTCATAGCTACTTGTTTATACCCCACCTGGGTCAATGGAAGTCCATTAGCGGCAATTAGCGTTATACTATTATCTGGGGGTGCCAGCTCGTCTATTGCCCAATACCGCTGGTACAACGTGTATGGTATGGTGGTTACCTGTGATCCAGTGTCCAGGAGAGCCATCACTGGTAAGCCGTCCACAGCCACGGGGATGATGGGGCGGGCCCCGATATATCGGTCCCGCCAGTCCGGGGGGCCACGATGTTCTACTCCTGAGGATTGGCCCGGGGCCCCAGGGGTTGCTCGTTTAACGGGCACTGTCGAAAGTAATGACCCGGCTTGCGGCACTTGTAGCAGATTGGAGGTCTGCTCCGCGGGTTGTTAGCACTTTTCCGCTGCATCCAGGGAACATCCTCGGGACTGTCAGCAAGCTGTATCTGTGCTGGAGGCTGAGATCTGGTCAGAGGTTGTAGTGCAGCAAGGATCTTGGCGAGGTCTCCGCCCATGCGACGGACCTGGGCTGCCAGTTCTTCCACTGTGCTGCTCGGGGCTGTAGGTATTGGAGAGGTTGGTATGGCAGAGGCCGCCACAACGGGAGCCGTCTCGACGGGCCACGGGGCGGGTTCCAGAACTTCTGCAGCTGGGGGCTGTAGTGCTTTAATGGCCCGCTCCTTTAACACAGCAAAGGCCCCATCAGGGTGTTCCAGGGCCCACAGCCGGAGTTGTTTACGATCCTCAGGGGACCTCATCCCCTGCGCAAATTGCTCCACTAACATCTTGTTGCTATCCGCCTCATTAATAGGATTCACCCGCTTCAGCGTGCGGAGGGCGGTCTGCAGACGTAAAGCATAGTCCCGAATGCTATCCCCAGCTCGTTGCCGGCACTGGTAAAACTGCATCCTCAGCTCAGCTTCAGTCCGGGTCTCGAAGGCAGTCTGTAGCTTCTCAAAGATGGTGGCTACAGAGAGCCGGTCCCCCTCGGCCCAGGTCTCCGCTTCCTGCTCAGCCGCACCGGTTAACTGGCCTAGCACTATCGCTGCACGTTGCTTATCAGTCAGGGGGTACAGCTCTAGCAACGGGTTAAGCTTTTTCCGGAAGGCCTGTAAGGCATCCGGTTTCCCGTCATACTGCGGTAGCCAGGCAGCTCCGGGTGCATAGGGCAAGGAGAACGGCATGACCTGAGCAAGCGCGGGGGCCGCGGCACCTCCCGCCGGTACGGCCGGGACCTGGGCAGGCCCATTCCCATCCGCGGGTGCCGCTGCGGCTGCGACCAC
Source organism: Anomaloglossus baeobatrachus (assembly GCF_048569485.1). Classification (NCBI taxonomy): domain Eukaryota; kingdom Metazoa; phylum Chordata; class Amphibia; order Anura; family Aromobatidae; genus Anomaloglossus; species Anomaloglossus baeobatrachus. Next base: position 239,831,586 of record NC_134357.1, on the reverse strand, counting down.
CGCTCCTCCAGCGTCTCCGTCGGGCGCAGACATCTTGTTTCTGTCCCCCTTAGCTCTTTCCGGCCCCTCCTCTCTCGGGGCGGGGTTCTGGCCTCGCGCCTCTGCTACTCGAGAAGACGCTCGAGCGGGAACTTTTCGCGCCAAAGATGGCGGCTTCTGAAATTTTTCTGCCGGATATCTCCGGCGGTAACAAGGCGCACCTCTACCAAACGGCAGAGCGGTAAGATCCTGTTCGTGACGCCAAGTTGTCGCGGGCGGGGAGGAGGGTGTCAGCACACTACGCTCACCCCCTTCTGCTCGGGTCCGGCGGTTGCTGCTCAGTGGTGGCTCGAGCTGTGGGCCGGATCCCGGGGGTTTCTCGAGCGGCACTCCTCGCCCGTGAGTGAAAGGGGGGTGTTGGGTGTGGGGATAGTTTATTGTCCGTGACGCCACCCACGGTTGTGGTGATTTCACCACCGCTGCTCGATATGGGGATCCCGGGGATGGTGATGCGGAGCAGCCAGGTGTTGTGTTGCCCCTCCGTGGGTAGGGGTTGGTGATCCTGGGGCCCGGTGATGAGATGGGAGATGCAGGGCCTGGTGGGCGCAGGGACGCGGGGGCAGCGCTGTGCCTTGCGGCACTGTGGTACTCACTCAGCCTGAGACGTTGACACAGTTTTACGGTAAATCACACGGCTGGAAAGACGGCTCCCACGGACAGCTGCACTTGCTCTCCCAGTAGGTGACGGTGATGTCCCTTTTCCTTGCACCTTTGTTTCTATGTTGGTCGCGATGGGTCCCCACCGGTAACCCGCTCCCCGGCTTCAAGCTGGACCGGAGGAGCTCTACTCTTTGCCCGCAGGCGCTGGCCCTGAGAAACTGGTGCCTTGGCGGTGGCGGTGTTTCTGCTACAATGGTTGGGCTGTTGCCTTCTATCGGGACTTGGTTGTTGGGGGATCTACGTCCCCTTCACTGACGGATTTGGCAAATTATGGCGACTCCTAGCCTTGCCGGGGTCCGAGAGGCCCCTGCCCTGGTGCTGACTGTCCTTTGGTCCACTGCTCCAGACCGCCGGGCCACTACCCGTCCGCGGTCCTTCCAGGAACTTCCAAACGGTCCCCCTCCAGACAGTCACCGCCGTTGCTGACCTTGCTCACCCTGTCCTGCACACAGCTGGACTACTTCAGGCTTTCCTTTCTGTCACTTTTCACCTTCCTTCACTCCTCCTTTACCACTTCACTTTCACTTAGCTGTTTACTCTTTTCTGTCCCTAGCTGGGCTCCTCACACAAGCCCTGCCTGGGCTCAACTGCCTGGTACTTCCCGCCTCCAGAGCTGTGTCCTCCTCGGTGGGCGGAGCCAACCGCCTGGCCCACCCCCTGGTGTGAACATCAGCCTCTGGAGGAAGGCAACAAGGATTTTTGGTTAGCCTTGATGTGCCTAACTGGGGTGTAGGGTGTGGTGGTGTAATGACCTGTGACCCCTGGCTTGCCCAGGGCGTCACACAGCAGACATCTTCCAAGATGGAGAGGCAGGGGAAGCCCCAGCAGCAGAAGAGACAGAGGGAGGAAACCACCCGGGCAGCAGAGGAGAGGCAGCTGATAACTCCAGACGGCCAGTGTGCAGGGTCTCAGATACAGGGGATCCCTGGAGCAGGGAGCATGGGTACAACCCCCACCATTGCTGATTGCAGACCTGCAGTGGGGAGGCCTCAGGAGGGGGGAGAGGTGTCCTTACCCCTGTGTCAGAAGGAGGACAATAATAAATCTCAAGCAGAGGCTATTAATGCTGCAAATGGGGAACAGGGCCCTGCTAGTGGAAATCTCCTATCTTCAGTGAGACACAGCCTGAGTCAAAGTGTGTATGATATGGAAATGCAAGCAGAGTTAGAGCCTGCCACAACTACAATAAGATCACATGAACCAGGAGTGCTGACAGAACTTAATGAAGTCCTGGCACACATCTCTTCTATGTCCACCAGAGAAGATATGGAGACATATATAACAAGGCTGGAACAGGCATACCGCACTGAGATGTCGGCCCTGAGGGGGGAGGTGGAAAGAGTGGACACTCAGAACCAAATACAGGCGGCTAAAATACGGAATATAGAAGACACCACTCAGGCACAAGGGGTCATTTTGGATCAACACTCCCGCCAAATACACACATATATATATATATATATATATATATATATATATATATATATACATATATATGGTGGAAGCAATGGACGATGCTGAAAACGGGCCAGAGAAACAATTTAAGGGTCCGGGGTTTACCAGAGTCTGTTGAACCTAAGGATCTCCAGAGAGCCCTCCAAGTGATGTTTAATGAGATCCTGGGTGAACCATCAAGCCAACCCCTGGAGCTAGACAGAGTGCGGATGTGGGGCCCCGAGGTGCGGTGTCGGTGCAGCTGTGCATTACCTTCAGGGACTCCACGCGGCTGGATCTTGTCACAGGTAGGAAATCCTCTATTTTGATTGTCGTGACGCCACTCTCAGAATTGCGGTCAATGGGGACCGCCACTGCAGATTAAGGGATGCCTGGGGCTGATGGTGGGTGCAGTCAGTTGTAATAGCCTCCTGAGAGCGAGGCAAGCCCCAGGGCCCCGTGTAGGTGTGTGGAACTACAAGTCGCAGAATGACTCACACGCACAAGCAGAATGTCTTTCAAGGGTTTTACTCACTGAGGGTGGCAGGGTGAGTAACCCGGGCGTAGCTGGGATGAACCAGGCTGGAACCAGGTGTCCTTCAGGCTGACTGATGAGGGTGGCTACTGACTCGCCTTCCTTAGCCCTTCTGTTGTTTGTGGTAACCCCGACTTGCAGTCCCTATGGGGGTCACCCAGGGAAGTTGCTGCTCCCCTCGTTTCGGCCCGTTTGCTTGTAGCCTAGACCAGGTCACTCCGGCTGCTTGCCTCCTGTGAACTATGGGCCCTCACTTTGCTACGTGGCTGCGGACTCTGTGGTGTTGTCTTGGGGGTGTAAAGTGCCCCCTCAGGCAGGTTTGGCAGAAGAAAGCTGGATCTATCTCTGCACTGGGACCTGTTACCCCTTCGGGCCTGGTACCTCCCTGGCAGTCCTCTTACTCTCCACTCCGTTGCTCTCTCTTTAGCCTTGTGTGGATTTCGGACGGCACCACTAGGTGACCGTTCCCCCCCGTCAGTAGTCACTGCGCGGACGCTGTTAGACTGCAACAGCTCCAGGGTCTGCTTCTGCTCTCCCTGAGCTGCACACTAAACCGGCTCACTCGTGGGACCTGCACTGCTGCTCCTGTCTGAGCTCCACTTCAATGCTCCTCACTCCTCCACACTCTGCTTCAGACTCTTACTCCTCCTTCTCTTTTCCCTTTGTGCCTGCCTACGCCACCTAGCAACCAGGCTCTCCACCACACCCCTTGAGTGGAGATGGAGGCTTCGCCCCCTCCTGGGATCCCCAGGGGTCCTCCCAAAGGTACATGTGTGAGACCTGATCACTATGTGCCTGTGTAGTCACACCTCGGTCAGCCTTCTGGATTACCTGTTTTGTACTGTCCCCAGCATGGGTGCAGTACTCAGTGGTGCCTGACCAGGTCAGGGGCGCCACATTCCCCCTTAGTTATCACCAGCACGTCCTCGGGCTGCAAGACAACATTTTAAAATGCGTAAAACAGTAAAACATTTTAAAACCACCAGGTACCATACATCACCACCCTCCACCCACAAGTCCGTTAACCCACCCAAAACCCTCTCAGGAGGCAGGTCACCGGTTTCTTTTGGTAACCAGGTCTGGGCCATCCGTTTCCCCAGACCTTTCCTCCAATCTGCCTCTCCCGTTGACCGCGCCTTCAGCCACTTCTGGCAGGATGTAGAGGCGGCTTTCATGGTCTGGTGGTTTCAGGGTATACCTGGCCTGGTGGAGCCGCGCCTTCAGCCTCTTCTGGCAGGATGTAGAGGCGGCCTCCACAGTTGGTGCTGACCAGGTACCCTCTTTGTGGTGGAGAGCCAGGCCCCATAAACAGGCGTGCTCCCTGGTTGCAGGCGAGCCAGGCCCCATAAACAGGCGTGCTCCCTGGTTGCAGGCGAGCCAGACCCCTAAACAGGCTGGCTCTGGTGGTGGTACCTCTGGGGTAACTATGTACACTGCGAGAGTTTGTGGCTATAGCCAGTTCATAGCCTTAAGGTTCAATTTTCAAAGTGCAAAAAGAGGTTTCTCACATTAGTTCATGTGGGCACATTTCTTGAACATGTAAACGTTGCAAAACTTGTCAAAACTTGTAACTTCTGTACTTTACTTGCTTTACACAGATTCCTCCTCACCAGGGCTTGGGCCTGTAGGGCTGCGGCACCTGTTGCTTTCTCCATCTCTGTCATCATCTGTAGTGGTCTCATCAATGGGTTCTTTGTCTTTTCTTTCCTCTTCTTCTGTGTCTGTTTCTTTTTCTTGTAGTATTGAGACAGCAGGGTTTCTGTAGGGACTTCTGGGACATGGTGTAACATCTAGTGCGTACCATCCGCGTTCTCCTTGGTGTTTGGTGAATTCTACCGAATCTCCTATCTGTAGGTTTCTTCCTGGGTGTCCTCTGGGCAAATGGGCTCTTACATCCCTTCTGTTCACAAAGATGCCCTCCTTTACACCAGGTGCTACTATAAAGCCATATCCAGACCTTAGACTGAAGTCTTCTACAACTCCTCGACAAAGTGGGCCTCTGACCTGGGATTTGGCTCTTCTCAAGGACCGCTTTTCCTCTAAGTCTCTGGCCGTGACCTCGTCCTTCTCCTCGGGAGACTGCTGTGCAGGTGGATCCCTTGTCCTGCTGCGGCGCCGTGTCCTGCGGGCTGGGTCCTGCCTGGCTGCCACCTCACCGCTTGCAGGCTCCAAGGTGATGTATCTGGACAGATCTTCTTCAGCGGAGGATGTCGGACCCTCTTCATCCCAGCGGGAGTACGGCAGCATCTCTGGCTCTTGGACTGGTGCTGCATCCACTGCTGATGGCTCTGGAGTCAGCTTCTCAGCTTTCTGGCCTCCCCTCCCCCTTAGTTCTTCTGAGCACTCCTCTTGTGGCAGCGCTAGGGATGGATGTTCATCAGCAGGCCAGGGCGGTGGACTCTTTGGCGTGGATGTTGCAGGAGTCTTCCTGTGGGTGTGCGGAGGGAGCAGATACCGGTCCACCATCTCCTTTGGGAAGTGGGCCTCTAGATCAGCCTTCAGCTTCCAGTATTCGGGGTCCTCCCCCAGCATGGACTTCCTAGCAGGGACTTCCTTGGGCTGGGGAGCGGTGTCTGCTCTGGCCTTGCAGGCCGGGGTAAATAGCTGTATAGCCTTGTCTTGGCTGGCCGCGCCCTGCATGGCGGCGGCCTGGTCTTGGCGAGCCGAGCCTGGCATGGCGGCGGCCTGGATCAGCGTCGCAGTTGCAGCCGGTTCTTGGCGGGCCGGGCTGGGCGTCGCTGCAGCGGCCTGGATCAGCGTCGCTGTTGCGGCCGGTTCTTGGCGGGCCGGGCTGGGCGTCGCTCCTGCGATGGGATCGGTGCAGGCCGGGCTGGGCGCTTCTGCGGCCTGATTCAGCACCTCACTTGCGGCGCGGACGAGCGTCGCTGCTGCGGTGGGGTCTTGGCGGGCCGGGCCTAGCATGGCGGCGGCCTGGGTCAGTGTCACACCTGCGGCGTGAAGGAGGGTCGCGGTGGCAGCCGGATCTTTGCGGGCCGGGCAGGGCATCGCTGCGGCGGCCTGGGCTTGGCGGGCCGCACCTGGCATGGCTGCGGCCTGGTTCAGCGTCGCCGCGCCGGGCATCTCTCCAGGGACCGCGGGCGTGGAAGCAGGGGTCGGGGCACTCGCGCTGGCAGTGGCTACACAGGACTCACCCATCGGTAGCATCATCGGGGCCTGAGCCGTCCTGTGGGGCACTCGTCGCGCGGCTCTCTCCTCATAGGCCTGAACCGCCGCAGCCATCTCCTGCAGCTCCGTGCGTCCCTCGCTGATCTGCCATACGACCCTGGCCTCCAGTTGGTCGCAAAACCGGGCAAGTTCCCGATACCACCAGGCAGCGGAGCCTGGCTCTGGGTCTCTGCGTTCAGACGCCATTTCCTCTGCGCCTCCTTCTTCTAGTAGCAGGCTTCTGGCTCCCTTTCCTTCCCGACGTCTCTGAACGCCTCCGCTCTCATCACTTGCGAGACCAAGACTCTGCAGGGGATCTCTGGGTAGCCACACCTCTTCGTGGGCGGTAACTTCTCCCAGCGCGGGCTGCTGTTGTTTTTCAGCGCGCTTTTCATGGTGGCAATATGGCGGCGCTTCCAATTTTTCAAGCGGACCGCCCAGGCACATGGTCACCTGTCTGAACAGGTCTAGTCCTTATCCTGTTCGTGACGCCAGGATGTGGGGCCCCGAGGTGCGGTGTCGGTGCAGCTGTGCATTACCTTCAGGGACTCCACGCGGCTGGATCTTGTCACAGGTAGGAAATCCTCTATTTTGATTGTCGTGACGCCACTCTCAGAATTGCGGTCAATGGGGACCGCCACTGCAGATTAAGGGATGCCTGGGGCTGATGGTGGGTGCAGTCAGTTGTAATAGCCTCCTGAGAGCGAGGCAAGCCCCAGGGCCCCGTGTAGGTGTGTGGAACTACAAGTCGCAGAATGACTCACACGCACAAGCAGAATGTCTTTCAAGGGTTTTACTCACTGAGGGTGGCAGGGTGAGTAACCCGGGCGTAGCTGGGATGAACCAGGCTGGAACCAGGTGTCCTTCAGGCTGACTGATGAGGGTGGCTACTGACTCGCCTTCCTTAGCCCTTCTGTTGTTTGTGGTAACCCCGACTTGCAGTCCCTATGGGGGTCACCCAGGGAAGTTGCTGCTCCCCTCGTTTCGGCCCGTTTGCTTGTAGCCTGGACCAGGTCACTCCGGCTGCTTGCCTCCTGTGAACTATGGGCCCTCACTTTGCTATGTGGCTGCGGACTCTGTGGTGTTGTCTTGGGGGTGTAAAGTGCCCCCTCAGGCAGGTTTGGCAGAAGAAAGCTGGATCTATCTCTGCACTGGGACCTGTTACCCCTTCGGGCCTGGTACCTCCCTGGCAGTCCTCTTACTCTCCACTCCGTTGCTCTCTCTTTAGCCTTGTGTGGATTTCGGACGGCACCACTAGGTGACCGTTCCCCCCCGTCAGTAGTCACTGCGCGGACGCTGTTAGACTGCAACAGCTCCAGGGTCTGCTTCTGCTCTCCCTGAGCTGCACACTAAACCGGCTCACTCGTGGGACCTGCACTGCTGCTCCTGTCTGAGCTCCACTTCCATGCTCCTCACTCCTCCACACTCTGCTTCAGACTCTTACTCCTCCTTCTCTTTTCCCTTTGTGCCTGCCTACGCCACCTAGCAACCAGGCTCTCTACCACACCCCTTGAGTGGAGATGGAGGCTTCGCCCCCTCCTGGGATCCCCAGGGGTCCTCCCAAAGGTACATGTGTGAGACCTGATCACTATGCGCCTGTGTAGTCACACCTCGGTCAGCCTTCTGGATTACCTGTTTTGTACTGTCCCCAGCATGGGTGCAGTACTCAGTGGTGCCTGACCAGGTCAGGGGCGCCACACATAGAGCGCTTGGCCCTAGACCTACACAGAATGACAGACCTTGAGATGTGATTTGCAGGGTCCACCGTTTTGTCCTTAAAGAGGCCATCCTGTTTAAGCTGCTCAGTGGAGTTTCACCAGCCTACGAGGGGAGCCAAGTCCAGATTCTGCAGGACTTATCCCGTTTCACTTTACAAAGGAGGAGAGCACTGAAACCTCTCCTGGACATGCTCCGTTCGTATGAGTTTCAATACAGCTGGGGATTTCCCTTCCGCCTGCAGGTCCGACACGCGGGAAGAATGCATGTTCTTAGGAACCCGACTGATATACCATCGTTTGCTGCAGCCCTGGATATTCCGTTGGTGCCTATACAGGAATGGCCGGTGTTTCCAATGGGGGGAGGAAGTGCTGCCCCAGATGGGGATCGGATGCATGGCCCTCAAAGAGAAAGAAGAGGAAGACCAGTCTGATGTTTAAGGAGTTATTGGTTTATAAACAAAACTTCATTGGGTTGTTTCTCAATAGAATGTACCTCCCAGTTTTGCCATAATTTTTTTTGCCAGGGGGGGGATTAGGTCTTTCTGATTATGAGGGAGGGGGGGTTCCCTCCCGCCTTCCTGGAAGGGGGAGCAGGGGGCACCCCTTGACGGTGTATAACACAATATTCTCTCTAGACCTTGTGTCCCCACATTATATAGGGCTCTGGCTGACAAACTAAGTTGAATAATTGCTTATTGTTAGTCCGGGGCAGGGGGCTCCTTTGTAGAAAGTTCCCTCCCTGATTGGGATAACACGCCATAAAGGAGTGGCGTAGTCTCACCATCCCTAGGTTAGACAGTTTGGTATTCTCTTATACCCATACAGTTACTTTTAGTCTTTTTAGACCCGACGTTAGGGTCTTGTTGTGACCTTGCAGGCGGGAGGCACTCTGACCTCCTTGCCTGTGATTTCTACTGCTTTGTTGGTAGTTTCTTTTGTATTCTCGACCTTCTTACCTCTTCTCTTTTATTTCCTCTTCTCTTTCCCTGCTCTTCCTATCCTACTTGCCTGCACATCTCTCTCTCTCCCTAATCCCCGAACCTATCCCTAGAGTCCCCACTGTTCCTCCGCATTGGAATGACGCAGATTAATTGGGGTTCACTAAATGTGAGGGGAATTAATGTCCCGCAAAAACGCTCCCAGATATTTTTTGACATGCACAAAAAAAGAGTCCATATACTATTGATCAAAGAAACACATTTTAAAACGGGCCACCTCCCCATCTTTAGAGACAGATATTACACTAACTGGGTCCACAGTTCCAACCCAGAGTCAAAATCCATAGGCATCCATAAGTCCCTGGTGCACACAGTTCTAGATACACGGGTGGACACGGAGGGAAGATTTATATTCCTGAAAATTAATGTTAACTCATCCATTTTTACCATTGTCAATTGGTATCTACCGAATAGAGACCCGGCGATGACCTGCTCCTCTCTCCTGTCATCACTGGATGAATTCGCAGAAGGGACCGTGATCGTGGGCGGTGATTTAAACTTCACTTTGGACCCTAAGGTAGACATAACATCGGGACATAACTTTCTCTCAATAAGGAAACTAATGAATGTTAAACCTTGTATACAGGAACTCAGATTAGTGGATGCATGGAGAACACTACACCCGGTAGACCGTGACTACACATATTTTTCCCCGGCTCACTCTTCATACAGCCGCATAGACCTATTCCTTGTAAGTCAGAAGGCCCTGACATGGCAGATACAGGCCTCTATAGGCAGTATCTCTTGGTCAGATCATGCCCCCATATTTTTGAGCCTCACTATCCCGGACGGACCTGGGAGGCCGTGGTCTTGTCGGTTGAATGATAGTCTGCTGAGGGACCAGGGATGCTTGAAAGAGCTGCAGAACACAATAGATGAATTCTTGGAGATACACTCAGGAGACACTACTACCCTACCTGTTCAATGGGAGACACTCAAGTGTGTGTTGAGAGGGATTCTGATCAAACATGGGGCTAGGATTAAGAGGGAGAGAGCCCAAACCATTCTGTCTGTACTTCAGAATATTTCAGACCTAGAGAAGATCCATAAGCAGACATTATCCCCGGTGACACTGACAGAGCTAGTTAAAAACAGAGAGGAACTTAAATCCATTCTGGTCCGACAATACGAGCGCCACAGGAATAGACTAAAAAGATTTATGTATGAATATGCGGACAAATGTGGCAGACCACTAGCTAGGTTATTACATCCGAGGGGGGACCCCAGTCACATCCCTACGATCAAAAAATCGGACGGCCTTTTGACTCAGAACCCAATCCACATAGCGGAGCAGTTTCAAAAATATTATAGTGACCTTTACGACATAAGGGGCAAATTTGGGGATATGCCACAAGAAGCTTTGGAGACTAAAATAAATGATTACATACTTAAAACAGCCCTGCCGACTATACCCAATACTGAGGTTGAAAACCTAGAAGCAGACTTTACAGAGACAGAAGTGGCATCTATTATCAGGGATTCTCCCTCAGGCAAAAGCCCAGGTCCGGACGGGTTTACCCCTAAGTTCTATAAAATTTTTCAGACTCAGTTATCCCCGTTCATGACCAAAGTATTTAACTCCATATCTGAAAACTCCCAGTGGGTAGCACAGTCTCTTGAAGCACACATATGTGTTATCCCCAAACCGGGAAAGGACCACTTGCTGGTTACAAATTACAAACCCATCTCACTGATTAATTTAGATTTAAATTTTTTTCTCTAAAGCACTTGCCAACAGACTTGCCCCGTCCCTGCCTGGGGTAATACATACGGACCAGGTGGGATTTGTAAAAGGCCGGGAGGCACAGGAACAACACCAACAAATTGTTCCTCCTGATGGCTCGGTCGAAGGCTCAGTCTCTCCCCATGTGTTTACTTTCAGTGGACGCGGAGAAGGCCTTCGAGCGGGTCAGTTTGAGCTTTATGATGGCAGCCTTGAGACATGTGGGTTTGGGTCAGAAATTTTTGGGTAGAATTGCGTCCCTGTATACGAGACCCTCAGCAAAAGTCAGGACAAATGGGTTTCTATCATCATCCTTTCTGGTCCACAATGGAACGAGACAGGGATGTCCACTGTCGCCCCTGTTATACGTCAGTCATGGAGCACCTTGCGGTCGCCCTGAGAAACAACACAAGCATCCACGGGATAGATGCGGGGGGGAGAACCGTAAGCTGGCTCTATTCGCGGATGACCTTCTCATGTTCATTTCCCAACCACACATATCCTTCCCGTCCTTGCTCAAGAAGTTCGAAGAGTTTAGCAACTTAAGCAACTTCAAAGTAAATTTTTCCAAATCAGAGACCATGAACATGACTTTATCGGCAGAAGACCTTGCGAGAGTATCACAAAACTTCCCTTTTAAGTGGCAACCGTCAGTTTTAAAATATCTGAGAGTTATGGTACCTAGGGATCCAGCAAAAATTGTACATCACAATTTTTTCCCCTTATTAGAAAGAACAATCAGGGACTTAAAGAAATATGATAAAAAGAGATTGACGTGATTTGGACGTATAAACACGATAAAAATGGATGTGTTACCGAGGTTCCTGTTCCTGTTTCAGACAATACCCATGCAGCTACCGCTAAGTTACTTCTCCAAGATCCAGACAGCCTTGTCTGGGTTTGTCTGGGGGAACAGGAGACCCCGAACAGGAATTAAAACTTTGACCAGACACAAAAGTGACGGGGGGGCGGGGCTCCCAAATTTTCAGTTATATTACAAGGCAGCTATCCTAACAAGATTACTGGACTGGCATTTCCATCGGAATTCGAAACAATGGGTGGTGATCGAACAGGATATGCTGGGAACTCCCTTACATTTACTCCCATGGTTAGAGAAAGAAAGTAGGATCCAGATAGTGAAGGGAATGGAGTTCACGCGGACAGCGATGGGGATGTGGGATGGAGAGATAAAAAAATAATCTCTCTCTCAGGAGCAGGGCCCACTTACCCCCATATTCAGTAATAAGAAGTTCCCCCCCAGGACTCCACTCCCATAGATTCGGGGGATTTACCCGGGCGGATGATACTCGTTTTTGTCACGTGCTCCAGGGACACACCCTACCAACTTATACTTCCATGCAGGCCACAGGGAAAGAGATTTCCTGGATGGAATATATGCAGTTGAAATCTTTCCTCTCGTACCAGGACAGGGAGAGAAGGATGAGGACACCCCCTACTCCTTTTGAGAAAGTATTCTTACAGGGGTCATCCCCTGGACATGGCATCTCACTCATTTATAAAATGCTGAACCAGAGAAATAGGGTGGATAAACCTCACTTTGTCTGTAGGTGGGGAGAGGAACTGGGAAAGGATATTCCAGAGGACGATTGTAGCAGAGCGTACCTGTGGACCCACAAGCTTTCCTTGGCGTGCGCCGCTCAAGAGAAAAGTAATAAAATTCTCACAAGGTGGTACCATTACCCGACTAAATTACATGCTATATTTCCCTCTATGTCTGATGTGTGCTGGAGGTGTGGCACAGACACTGGTACAATGCTACACATATGGTGGAGCTGTACTAAGCTGCAACCCTTTTGGGACTCAGTGTTCTACCTGTACAAAAAGATGAGCGGAGGTGAAATAGAAAAGTCCCCCCAGGTTGCCCTTCTTTCTATGCTCCCAGGAGCTATTAAAACACAAAAAAGGGACATGTTGCGATTTTGCCTGGCGGCTGCCCGTATGATTATCCCATGATTTTGGAAACAGACTAAATGCCCTACGGTGCTGGGTTGGTTGGAGGAGATGACAAACCTCCAGAGAATGGAGGAGCTGACAGCAGAACTAAATGGGAACATAGAAAAATTTACTACAGTTTGGGGACCATGGATTATGTTCATGGAGTCCCCAGAGTTTGTGGAGAGTTTGGCGAGCTTTTTGAACTGAGAAACGGTGGGGAGTCTCATTCCTTCACCCCCCTTTTTTTCTTTTCTTTTCTTGCTCTCCCCCCTCTCTCCCCTTCTCTCTAATTTCCTCTTCTTTATGCTTGTATCTTTCCTCTTCTTTCTTTCTTTTCTGAACATTAATCTGCATTTTTCTAGTTTCATTCTTTATATGAAAAGATTTATCAATAATTCAAAAGACAATAGACATGCAATGAGAATGAGTATATTAGGATACGGGAAGTCAAAAGAAGTGGGAATTCTGACCTATAATTTATAAGTGGTTGTATGGTAATAGCACAAAGATAATTTGAAGAATTCCAAGAAATTTAGTAATGTAATAATTTCTGGATGTTATTCCGGCATTGAGAAAATGATGTTTATGTATTGCAATTGCACAAATGATATGTTTGTATGTTGACAACAGTTTCATCAATAAAACAAATTTGAAATAATGAGGTGTTTCTGAGCCTGGGTGTCGTGCTTCTGTGTGAACCGGTGTTGACCTCCTCCTTACCCAAGATGGGATACCACAACTCTGGCTGAGGTGCAGTACCTCTGTGGCGACTGAAGCCTCAGGGGCACCACAAATACACAAGATGCATCAGACACAGAGGGCCCATGAGCAGTTTGTGCTATGTGAGCGGTGTGTTTGCTGCCTGTGTCTTCTATGTGATCTGTGGGGGATTGCTGTATGTGTCTAATATGTGAGGTGTATGTGCACTTCTTGTGTCTGAAATGTGAGAGGTGTATGTGCACGTCTTGTGTCTGATATCTGAGAAGTGTTTGTGTGCAGTGTATTTCTGATATGAGAGCAAGCGGTATGTGTGCGCTGTAAGTCTGATATGTGAGCGGTATGTGTGCGCTGTAAGTCTGATATGTGAGCGGTACGTGTGCGCTGTAAGTCTGATATGTGAGCGGTATGTGTGCGCTGTAAGTCTGATATGTGAGCGGTATGTGTGCGCTGTAAGTCTGATATGTGAACGGTATGTGTGCGCTGTAAGTCTGATATGTGAGCGATATGTGTGCGCTGTAAGTCTGACATGTGAGCGGTATGTGTGCGCTGTAAGTCTGATATGTGAGCGGTATGTGTGCGCTGTAAGTCTGATATGTGAGCGGTATGTGTGCGCTGTAAGTCTGATATGTGAGCGGTATGTGTGCGCTGTAAGTCTGATATGTGAGCGGTATGTGTGCGCTGTAAGTCTGATATGTGAGCGGTATGTGTGCGCTGTAAGTCTGATATGTGAGCAGTATGTGTGCGCTGTAAGTCTAATATGTGAGCGATATGTGTGCGCTGTAAGTCTGATATGTGAGCGGTATGTGTGCGCTGTAAGTCTGATATGTGAGCGGTATGTGTGCGCTGTAAGTCTGATATGTGAGCGATATGTGTGCGCTGTAAGTCTGATATGTGAGCGGTATGTGTGCGCTGTAAGTCTGATATGTGAGCGGTATGTGTGCGCTGTAAGTCTGATATGTGAGCGGTATGTGTGCGCTGTAAGTCTAATATGTGAGCGATATGTGTTCGCTGTAAGTCTGATATGTGAGCGGTATGTGTGCGCTGTAAGTCTGATATGTGAGCGGTATGTGTGCGCTGTAAGTCTGATATGTGAGCGGTATGTGTGCGCTGTAAGTCTGATATGTGAGCGGTATGTGTGCGCTGTAAGTCTGATATGTGAGCGGTATGTCTGTGCTGTAAGTCTGATATGTGAGCGGTATGTGTGCGCTGTAAGTCTGATATGTGAGCGGTATGTGTGCGCTGTAAGTCTGATATGTGAGCGGTATGTGTGCGCTGTAAGTCTGATATGTGAGCGGTATGTGTGCGCTGTAAGTCTGATATGTGAGCGGTATGTGTGCGCTGTAAGTCTGATATGTGAGCGGTATGTGTGCGCTGTAAGTCTGATATGTGAGCGGTATGTGTGCGCTGTAAGTCTGATATGTGAGCGGTATGTGTGCGCTGTAAGTCTGATATGTGAGCGGTATGTGTGCGCTGTAAGTCTAATATGTGAGCGGTATGTGTGCGCTGTAAGTCTAATATGTGAGCGGTATGTGTGCGCTGTAAGTCTGATATGTGAGCGGTATGTGTGCGCTGTAAGTCTGATATGTGAGCGGTATGTGTGCGCTGTAAGTCTATGTGAGCGGTATGTGTGCGCTGTAAGTCTAATATGTGAGCGGTATGTGTGCGCTGTAAGTCTAATATGTGAGCGGTATGTGTGCGCTGTAACTCTGATATGTGAGCGGTATGTGTGCGCTGTATGTTTATGATATGTGAGCGGTATGTGTGCGCTGTAAGTCTAATATGTGAGCGGTATGTGTGCGCTGTAACTCTGATATGTGAGCGGTATGTGTGCGCTGTATGTTTATGATATGTGTGTTGCATGTGTCTCATATGTGAGTGTTCTTTATTCTGCATGTGTCTTATATGTTAACGGCATATGTGCTGCATGTCTCCTATATGTGAGTGGTGTGCACTGTGTATAAGCAAGCGATGTGTGTGTTGCTTAGTCTGATATATGATCACTATGTACGGAAGAATAGAAAAAATATGATAGCTATACAGAATAACTGTATGTGGAGAATGGTAGGGAATTTTATTTTAAAGCAAACTGGAAAAGATGTTAGGGCTTAAAGATATTTATAAATGATAACTATCAGTATAAATATCAGATTATAAATATCAGCATTATAAATATCAGACAACTATTGATGGGCTAGCGTGCTCACCACTGCTTGTTACTTGATCGAGCATTAGAGTGCTCCAATGAGACTAAAGCGGGCTTTACACGCTGCAATCTCGCTAGCGAGATCGCAAGCGATCGTACCCGCCCCCATCGGTTG
This sequence comes from Anomaloglossus baeobatrachus, assembly GCF_048569485.1. Lineage (NCBI taxonomy): Eukaryota > Metazoa > Chordata > Amphibia > Anura > Aromobatidae > Anomaloglossus > Anomaloglossus baeobatrachus. The sequence goes on along the minus strand of NC_134357.1, from coordinate 239,816,320 downwards.
TGCGACACGGGCAAATCGCTGCCTGTGCCGCACAACCTCGCTTACCCCCATCACACGCACTTACCTGCCCTGCGACGTCGCTCTGGCCAGCGATCCGCCTCCTTCCTAAGGGGGCTGGTCATGCGGCGTCACAGCAACATCACACGGCAGGCGGCCAATAGCGGCGGAGGGGCGGAGATGAGCGGACGTAACATCCAGCCCACCTCCTTCCTTCCGCATAGCCGGTGGAGGCAGGTAAGGAGATGTTCGTCGCTCCTGCAGTGTCACACACAGCGACGTGTGGTGCCGCAGGAACGATGAACAACATCACTAATAAGCAGAAAACGATTTTTTGTTTCAGGACGACCTCTCCGCGGCAAACGATTTTGACCGCTTTTGCGATCATTTAAGATCGCTCACAAGTGTCACACGCTGCGATATCGTTATTGACGCCGGATGTGCATCACAAACACCGTGACCCCGACGATAATTCATTAACGATATCGTAGCGTGTAAAGCCCGCATAAGGCTGTGTGTGCACGTGTGCATATTGCATGCATTTACGCTGCGTCTAGCACTGCAGCATAAATACATGCGCCCTGTGTCCCCAGCACAATCTATGAAGATTGTGCATAATCCATCCTCATGTTGCGTTTGAGAGCGCAGCGATTTGGATACTGAAATTTTGATCCAAATCACTACGTTCAAAAATGCAGCATGTCACTTATTTTGTGCGCTTTGGATGCAGCTCCCACTCTGTCTATGGGAGAGGTAGCATCCATAGCGCATGAAATCGGCATTTTTTTCTGCAACGATTTGAATCGCACATGTGCTGTCAAATCACTGTAGAAATGTCTGCAGTGGCACGACGCAACGTGCGCACATGCCCTTAAGTACCGAGTATAATGGAAGTAAATGGGAAACGAGCATTTTCAAACTCTGATGCTCGAGGCTTGATTGAGTAATGAACTGTGGTCAGCACGCTCGCTCATCACTGTAGACAACCCCTTTAATGATCTACCCCTATTTTTGAAATCTTACATGTGTCACTCTATATGATTATACCTCTGGAATGCTTCAAAATATCGATGATTTTCAGATTTTTTATTTTTTTTCGTGACATAGTGGTAAAATTAGGTTGATTTGATGTGCATTTTTCAAGAAAATATCTGAAATTTTATGAAGATTAGCAATTTTCAAACTTTGAATGTTTGCGCCCTTAAACCAATACCACAAAACCTAGTTAATAAATAACATTTCCATTGTGTCTACTGTATGTCAATATCATTTTTCAAACTTTTTATTTTGTTAGGATGCTAATGGGGTTACATTTTTTGCAGCAATTTAGCAGTTTTTTCAAGGAAATATACAGCACAAATCCTTTTTAATGGTCCTATTCAATTTTCAACTGATATTGAGAAGCATATACAGTCATATGCAAAAGTTTGGGCACCCCTATTAATGTTAACCTTTTTTCGTTATAACAATTTGGGTTTTTGCAACAGCTATTACAGTTTCATATATTTAATAACTGATGGACTGAGTAATATTTCTGGATTGAAATGAGGTTTATTGTACTAACAGAAAATGTGCAATCCGCATTTAAACAAAATTTGACCGGTGCATAAGTATGGGCACCTCAACATAAAAGTGACATTAATATTTTGTAGATCCTCCTTTTTCAAAAATCACAGCCTCTAGTTGCTTCCTGTAGCTTTTAATGAGTTCCTGGATGAAGGTATATTTGACCATTCCTGTTTACAAAACAATTCCAGTTCAGTTACGTTTGATGGTCGCCGAGCATGGACAGCACGCTTCAAATCATCCCACAGATTTTCAATGACATTCAGGTCTGGGGACTGGGATGGCCATTCCAGAACATTGTAATTGTTCCTCTGCATGAATGCCTGAGTAGATTTGGAGCTGTGTTTTGGATCATTGTCTTGCTGAAATATCCATCCCCTGCGTAGCTTCAACTTCGTCACTGATTCTTGCACATTATTGTCAAGAATCTGCTGATACTGAGTTGAATCCATGCGACCCCCAACTTTAACAAGATTCCCGGTGCCGGCATTGGCCAAACAGCCCCAAAGCATGATGGAACCTCCACCAAATTTTACTGTGGGTAGCAAGTGCTTTTCTTGGAATGCCATGTTTTTTTGCCTCCATGCATAACGCCTTTTTGTATGACCAAACAACTCAATCTTTGTTTCATCAGTCCACAGGACCTTCTTCCAAAATGTAACTGGCTTGTCCAAATGTGCTTTTGCATACCTCAGGCGACTCTGTTTGTGGCGTGCTTGCAGAAACGGCTTCTTTTGCATCACTCTCCCATACAGCTTCTCCTTGTGCAACGTGTGCTGTATTGTTGACCGATGCACATTGACACCATCTGCAGCAAGATGATGCTGCAGGTCTTTGGAAGTGGTCTGTGGATTGTCCTTGACTGTTCTCACCATTCTTCTTCTCTGCTTTTCTGATATTTTTCTTGGCCTGCCACTTCTGGGCTTAACAAGAACTGTAACTGTGTTCTTCCATTTCCTTACTATGTTCCTCACAGTGGAAACTGACAGTTTAAATCTCTGAGACAATTTTTTGTATCCTTCCCATGAACAACTATGTTGAATAATCTTTGTTTTCAGATCATTTTTTGAGTTGTTTTGAGGAGCCCATGATGCCACTCTTCATAGGAGATTCACATAGGAGAACAACTTGCAAGTGGCCACCTTTAATACCTTTTCTCATGATTGGATACACCTGCCTATGAAGTCCAAAGCTCAATGAGGTTACAAAACCAATTTAGTGCTTTAGTAAGTCAGTAAAAAGTAGTTAGGAGTGTTCAAATCAAGAAATTGATAAGGGTGCCCATACTTTTGCACCGGTCAAATTTTGTTTAAATGCAGATTGCACATTTTCTGTTAGTACAATAAACCTCATTTCAATCCAGAAATATTACTGAGTCCATCAGTTATTAGATATATCAAACTGAAATAGCTGTTGCAAAAACCCAAATTGTTATAAAGAAAAAAGGTTAACATTAATAGGGGTGCCCAAACTTTTTCATATGACTGTATACTGGAAAACCCCAAAAGTAATATTTTAAAAAATACACCCTTCAAATTAGTTAAAACTGCTTTCTCAAAATGTGTTTTAGGTTAATTAAAAGTGTAATGAAAAAAACAATATTTTATTTTCTGCTAAAATATTGATTTAGCAACTTTGTCGTTTTCACAAGGGTTAATGGACTCAAATAGACCCCATAAATTTTACGCAACTTTGTGGTTACAGATGACTAGGGCACACAAGAAGGCTCGGAAGGCAAGAAGCACTATTAGATTTTCAGAACACAAATTTGCTTGGAATAGATTGCTGACAGAGTCCTTGAGGGGCCAAAGCAACATATATCAGATCAGGATTATTATATATGTAAGCATATTTGTTGGTTAGTTGTATGATATATGTATTTCAAACTGATCTTTAAATATTTTTTCTGAAATGTAATGATTTGTTTTTCTGCAATATAAGTATATGTCCATTTCTTTGTAAGTTTGTGTGGTGTTTGTTTTCTTCATTAGTTTTATATTCACTTTTTGACTTTTTTTGTTTCACAGATGTATTGCCATGTAGTAGTTTATATTTTTTTTACTTATATGTAGAGATGAGCCAGCCTCTAAACGCTCGAGTTCGGTTCGGTTTGTCGAACAGAGGCCCCGTTCGAGTTCGGTTCGGCGAACCGTTCGACGAACCTCTCGAACCCCATTGAAAACAATGAGAGGCAAACACAAACACATAAAAACACATAGAAAACACCTTCAAAGGTGTCCAAAAGGTGACAAAAAACTCCCAAGACACCACAAACACATGGGAAAGTGACAAGGACATATACTCATGCGAAAACAAAGCAGCTGGACGAAGAAAAAGAGGAGGAGACACAGATATAGGCATGGTATGCCCTTCTAAAATCATGTAAAACACAGCAAGGAGACTCCAAGCAGAGTCTCCCTTTTTTCCAAAAATTGGGCCCCACAGACACCCCTTCAGTGGCATCACTTGTGCCCCAGGTGCAAACTGGACATGTTGATTAGCATCAAGCACAGTCAAGAATATACCAGCCTTAACTGTCCAAGGATGGCACCGGGGTAGATAGCAAAGTCCTTGCTGAACCATTACTTGTTCATCTTGGCTCATTGTTAGGCCCCTTTCACACGTCAGTGATTCTGGAACGTTTGTGCTTTTTTAAAAACGTACCAGAATCACTGACATACGCAGCCCCATTATAATCAATGGGTCTGCTCACACATCAGTGATTTTTCACTAAACGTGTCTCTGTGCAGCGTACCCGCGTGTGCGTGATTCTGCACGGAGACAAGTCAGTTTTTATCTGGCATCACTGATGACCCACGGACCACACCATACCTCCCAACATTTAAAGATGAGAAAGAGGGACAAAGTATGAGGCGCGCCGCGGGAATTTTAAGCCACACCCATTTTGTTAGGGGGAACCACACCCATTTTGCAATCTGTCACGCCCACATCCAATCCTTTTCAGCACTGCTGATCACATTGTTTAAGGCTGCGTGCCCACGATCAGTATTTGCAGCATTTTGGATGTAGCGTGTTTTTGCTGTGTCTAAAACACTGCATTGTACAGTACAAGCACAGTGGAGGGATTTCTAGAAATCCTGTGCCCACTGTGCTTGTTTTTTCTGCAGCAAACACTGACCTGCGGAGCGCCTTTCCAGACTGCAGCATGTCAATTGTTTGCTGCAGTTGCATGCGTCCTCCATAGGGAGAACACAGCAGGAGACCGCGGCGCACTGAACCCTGATCGTTCTTCTGCAGAGGAGACTTGCAGCCCCACAGGTCAGGACCCGCTGCCTCCAGGACACAGCGAGTCCTGATCGTGGGCACAGGCAGCTGTGGTCTCCTGCGGAGGAGACGTGCAGCTCCGCAGTACAGGACCCGCTGCCTCCAGGACACAGTGAGTCCTGATCGTGGGCACAGGCAGCTGTGGTCTTCTGCAGAGGAGACTTACAGCCCCGCAGGTCAGGACCCGCTGCCTCCAGGACACAGTGAGTCCTGATCGTGGGCACAGGCAGCTGTGGTCTCCTGCGGAGGAGACGTGCAGCCCCGCAGGTCAGGACCCGCTGCCTCCAGGACACAGTGAGTCCTGATCGTGGGAACAGGCATACGCACATATATGGTACATATTTGAAGACAAATTCCCTAAAATACATATAAACAGACAAATCTTTACACAGTCATCTGCACTGACATACACAGATATATACATCATACATATACACACATTGGAGGTAATATTATGGGGAAGCCGCCAGCAGCCGCACTCACCTACCCCGCTTGTCTCTATCCAGCTCCTCCTCGGCATGTGATCACTTGGCAACACTTTAACAGACCTAGCCACGCACAGTGTACACTGACACCGCTGTGTATGTATCACAAGGAAGGATGGGGGTTTTATATAACATATATATATATATATATATATATATATATATCATAGTACAGATGGACAATGACCCCAAGCATACAGCCAAAGCTACCCAGGAGTTCATGAGTGCAAAAAAGTGGAACATTCTGCAATGGCCAAGTCAATCACCAGATCTTAACCCAATTGAGCATGCATTTCACTTGCTCAAATCCAGACTTAAGACGGAAAGACCCACAAACAAGCAAGACCTGAAGGCTACGGCTGTAAAGGCCTGGCAAAGCATTAAGAAGGAGGAAACCCAGCGTTTGGTGATGTCCATGGGTTCCAGACTTAAGGCAGTGATTGCCTCCAAAGGATTCGCAACAAAATATTGAAAATAAAAATATTTTGTTTGGGTTTGGTTTATTTGTCCAATTACTTTTGACCTCCTAAAATGTGGAGTGTTTGTAAAGAAATGTGTACAATTCCTACAATTTCTATCAGATATTTTTGTTCAAACATTCAAATTAAACGTTACAATCTGCACTTGAATTCTGTTGTAGAGGTTTCATTTCAAATCCAATGTGGTGGCATGCAGAGCCCAACTCGCGAAAATTGTGTCACTGTCCAAATATTTCTGGACCTAACTGTATGTGTGTTTAACACATCAGTGAAGAACGTCTGTGTTTTTCACTGAGGGGCATACACGTTACTAAGGGGTTACTTTACATTACTTTTATAATAAATAAATTACTTTTATTTTTACATTACTGGGGGAAATACACTTTACTGTGGGGCATACAAATTGCTGGTAGCATAGATATTACTAAGGGGCATATAGCTCTGGTGTTGGGGCTTATACAGCTCTGGGGGCACATACAGCTCCGATGGGGGGGATGGGGGCATACAAATCTGGTGTGGGGGCTGGGGGGCACACAGATCTGGTGAGGGGGGGTGGCTGGAGGCATATAGCTCTGGTGAGGCGAGGGCTGCTGGGGCATACAGATCTGGTGAGGGGGGCTGGGATACATATCTGGTGGGAGGGGGCTGGAGGCATACAGAGCTGGGGGATGCTGGGGGGCATAAAAATCTTGTGGTGGGGCTGGGGGGCATACAAATCTGATGTGGGGGCTAAGGGGCATACAAATCTGGTGTGGGGGCTGGGGGGTATACAAATCTGGTGTGGGGGCTGGAGGTATACAAATCTGGTGTGGGGGATGGGGGGCATACAGATCTGGTGAGGGGGGGGTGGCTGGAGGCATTTAGCTCTGGTGAGAGAGGGCTGCTGGGGCATACAGACCTGGTGAGGGGGGGCTGGGGGATACATATCTGGTGGGAGTGGGCTGGAGGCATACAGAGCTGGGGGGTGCTGGGGGGGCATATAGCTCTGGTGAGGAGAGGGCTGCTGGGGCATACAAATCTGGTGAGGGGGGGCTGGGGGATACATATCTGGTGGGAGGGGGCTGGAGGCATACAGAGCTGAGGGGTGCTGGGGGGCATATAGATCTGGTGGAGGGGTTGGGGGGCATACAAATTTGGTGAGGGGGCCATACAGATGTGGTGAGGGGGTGACTGGAGGCATATAGCTCTGGTGAGGAGGGGGATGGGGCATACAGCTTTGGGTAGGTGGGGGGTCACATACAGCGTTCCTTGGTGCTGCAGCTCTTTTCCCTCCAGTCTCTTCATCTGTAGACAGAGCTCAGCATGTTGCTCGGTAGCTCCGCCCACAGATGCACTTCCTTCCGTACACAAGCAGCCCAGCTGAGAGCAGTGCACGCTGAGCTGCAGGTGCCGATTTAAAGCGCCAGCAGCCAGGAAAATGCTGCTGCTGCCCACTAATAACAGCGACAGCACACAGAGCCAGAGCAGTGAAGCAGCGCTCGGCTCTGCTCATGTGCATTAGGAGGGGGAGAAAGTCAGACGGGGGGAGAGCGGGTGGGCGGAGCCACGAGACAAAAGCCTCACAATCGTGACACCGGGACACCCGCTGAAATCCGGTACAGTCCCGCTGTATCCGGGATGGTTGGGAGGTATGCCACACTATGGTGTGATCCGTGTGTGATCAGTGAAACACGTACCAGAAAATCACGGACATATTAAATATTAAATATTTTCAACTTACGATTCAACTGCGATTCGCTCTGGAGCCTCCGCTCTCGGCAGTTTCTGCCTGGCTCATGAATATTCATGAGAGCAGGAAAACCCGACCAGGAAGTAGGTGCTGAGAGCGGTGGGCGGACGCTGGAGACCTGAGGAGATCAGCACCATGGACAGCAGCAGTGAAGGCAGGTGAGTAATGTCCATATGCAATCACGGATCACGGATTGCACATGGACAACCGTGAATCACGGAACACGGAGGGAAATGTGCGTGTTTTACACGTCAGTGAAGAACGTCAGTGTTTTTCACTGATGTGTGAAATGAGCCTTAAAAACACAGCAAGGGGACTCCAAGCAGAGTCTCCCTTTTTTCCAAAAATTGGGCCCCACAGACACCACTTCAGTGGCATCACTTGCAAACTTGACAGGTAGATTTGCATCAAGCACAGTCAAAAACACGCCATCCTTAACTGTCCCCAGGATGACACCGGGGTAGGTAGCAAAGTCCTTGCTGAACCATGACTTGTTCATCTTGGCTAATTGTTAAAAACACATCAAGGGTACTCCAAGCAGAGTCTCCCTTTTTTCCAAAAATTGGGCCACACACACCACTTCAGTGGCATCAGTTGTCCCCCAGTTGCAAACTGGACATGTTGATTAGCATTAAGCACATTCAAAAATACGCCATCCTTAACTGTCCCCAGGATGACACCGGGGTAGGTAGCAAAGTCCTTGCTGAACCATGACTTGTTCATCTTGGCTCATTTTTAAAAAAACCCATCAAGGGTACTCCAAGCAGAGTCTCTCTTTTTTCCAAAAATTGGGCCCCACAGACACCACTTCAGTGGCATCACTTGTGCCCCAGTTGCAAACTTGACAGGTAGATTTGCATCAAGCACAGTCAAAAATACGCCAGCCTTAACTGTCCCCAGGATGACACCGGGGTAGGAAGCAAAGTCCTTGCTGATCCATGACTTGTTCATATTGGCTCATTTTTAAAAACACATCAAGGGTACTCCAAGCAGAGTCTCCCTTTTTTCCAAAAATTGGGCCCCACGGACACCACTTCAGTGGCATCACTTGTGCCCCAGTTGCAAACTTGACAGGTAGATTTGCATCAAGCACAGTCAAAAATACGCCATCCTTAACTGTCCCCAGGATGACACTGGGGTAGGTAGCAAAGTCCTTGCTGAACCATGACTTGTTCATCTTGGCTAATTGTTAAAAACACATTAAGGGTACTCCAAGCAGAGTCTCCCTTTTTTCCAAAAATTGGGCCACACACACCACTTCAGTGGCATCAGTTGTCCCCCAGTTGCAAACTGGACATGTTGATTAGCATCAAGCACAGTCAAAAATACGACAGCCTTAACTGTCCCCAGGATGACACCGGGGTAGTAAAGTCCTTGTTGATCCATGACTCGTTCATCTTGATGAACGTTAGTCTGTCCACATTGTCACTGGACAGACGCGTGCGCTTATCTGTCAGCACACACCCAGCAGCACTGAAGACATGTTCAGAGACAACGCTGGCTGCGGGACACGACAAGATCTCCAAGGCGTAAGTGGCGAGCTCAGGCCATTTTTCAAGATTTGAAGCCCAAAATGAGCAAGGCTCCAGTTGCAAAGTCATAGCATCGATGTTTATTTGCAGATACTCCTGTATCATCCTCTCCAGCCGTTGACTATGTGTCAGACTTCTTGTCTCTTGTGGCCTTGCATTGGATAGTCTATAAAAATTCTGAAACGATTCCATAAAATTGCTGTTACCAGCACCAGATACGGTGTTGCAGGTACGGGTAGACTGATAATGACGAGACAGTCCCATGCTTGCCAAGTTACAACTGGGAGACTCACTCTGTGTACCACTGGTGTTTGGTGGAAAAGCCAAGCTAAGATTGAGTAACAGCTTCTACTGATACTCCTGCATACGTGCGTCCCTTTCTATGGCTGGAATTATTTCGCCAAATTTGGACTTGTACCGGGGATCTAATAGTGTGGCAACCCAGTAGTCATCATCACTTCTAATTCGGACAATCCAAGGGTCATGTTGTAGGTAGGGCAGCAAGAAGGCGCTCATGTGTCTTGCGCATCCATGCGGACCAAGTCCTCGCTGTGTTTGTGGCGGCGAGGTGAGAACCGTGCTTTCTTCTTCTGACATCTCCCCCCAATCTCGTTCAACCGAAATTTGACCAAGGTCTCCCTCATCTGCTGAGTCTTCCATGGCCATCAAAAGTTCGTCCTCCATTTCTTCCTGGTCTCCTGCACCTTCCTCAACATTTTGGCTGCTATCATGCGCCCTTGTTAATCCCTCTCCCCCACCGTCCCATGCCTGCCACCTTGGTGATGCTGAACGTCTGGACCTTGTAGATGTTGGTATCCCTTGTGCATTGAATCCTCCTGTACTTCGTCCCCTTCCTCTTGTCCCACCCCCTGACTCCGAATAGTGTTTAGCGTGTGCTCCAGCATGTAAATGACTGGAATTGTCATGCTGATAATGGCATTGTCAGCGCTAAACATATTCGTCGCCATGTCGAAACTGTGCAGAAGGGTGCATAGGTCCTTGATCTGAGACCACTCCAGAAGCGTGATCTGCCCCACCTCTGCATCTCGTTGGCCCAGGCTATACGTCATAACGTATTACACCAGGGCTCGGCGGTGCTGCCACAGTCGCTGCAACATGTGGAGGGTCGAATTCCAGCATGTCGTCACATCGCATTTCAGGCGGTGAACCGGTAGGCCGAAAGACTTGATGCAAATCGGTCAGCCGCAACGGTTGAACGGCGGAAGTGAGCAGAGAGTGACCGTGCCCTGTGCAGAAGCCCATCTAGGCCGGGATAGTGGGTTAAAAATTGCTGGACAACAAGGTTCAACACGTGAGCCATACAAGGCACATGTGTCACCTTGCCCAGGCGAAGGACTGCACCCAGGTTTGCAGCATTGTCGCACACGGCCTTCCCAGGCTGCAGGTTGAGTGGAGACAACCATTTATGAAACTTGGACCGCAGAGCTGACCACAACTCCTCAGCTGTGTGACTCTTATTTCCCAGACATTTCAACGTAAAGACCGCCTGATGCCGTTGAGCTCTGCTGCCAGCATAGTAAGGAGGTGTGTGGGATTCTTTGTGCGCAGTTACAACGCAGGTGGCCTGACCAGGCAGGCTTGGGGCGGAGGTGGAGGACCCAGACGAGGTTGAGGAGGCAGAGGCAGTGGAGGAACTTCTACATAAAGAGGATTGACGCACAAGTCGTGGGGACTGCAAGACTTGTTCAGCAGACCCTTCTCCATCTCTCACCATAGTTACCCAGTGCCCAGTCAGTGATATGGAATGCCCCTGTCCATGCTTACTGGTCCAAGTATCGGTGGTGAAATGCACCCTGTCACACACAGAGTTTCTCAAGGAAGCGGTGATGTTGTGTGTGACATGCTGGTGTAACGCAGGCACACCTTTCTTGGAGAAGTAGTGGCGACTGGGCATCTGGTACTGGGGCACTGCAACTGACATAAGGACTCGAAAATCCTCTGTGTCCACCAGGCGGAAAGGCAGCATTTCGTTAGCCAAGAGCTTACAGAGGGTGACCTCTTAGCTTTGTCATGGCTCGGAGGAAATGGCCTTTTATTTGTCCACATCTGAGGGACCGAGATCTGGCTGCTGTGTGGAGACGGTGTTGAGTAGGGTGTCCCTGGAAAACTGCAGGTCTGTGAGGAAAGTGCTGGCGGAGACATGATGTTGCCTTCATCCAAAGTTGGTGCTCTTGATGTCTGAGAGAGCTCTACACCAGCACCTGTTTCCCCTTCCAAAACAACTGATGACCTGCCAAGCAAACTGCCTGTTGCAGTTAAAGAGGTGGAAGGTCTGCGTGGAAAAACATGTGTGACAGCTGTCCCCACAATCATAGAGGAAGAAGAGCGCGCGGATGCACTTGAAGGGGCAGACGGTGTTTGGCCCACTCCACTAGGCCGCATTGTAGCACAGTGAGCTTCCCAATGGGACTTATGCTTGTTATTCATGTGACGATTCATGGAAGAAGTTGTCAAACTAGTGAGGTTTTGGTCTCTACTTATAGATTGGCGATAAATCTTACATATCACATGATTTGGGAGATCCTTTGCAAGGTCAAAAAAGGACCAGGCTAGGCAAGGCTTAGAGCCCATGTGACCTGCAGAGCCACCCTGACTTGTGCTCAGAGGCAGAGTGATGGCTGAGGATGCACTTGTAGACGTGCTTCCAGTACTCCGACTCTGTCCAGGAAGGCGCAAGGTAACTTCGTCGTCAGTCGCATCCTCCTCCACCGCCTCTGCTGACCTCCTCGAGTGCGTGAATGTGGGTTGACAGTAAGTGGGATCTAGAACTTCATCATCAAGCGTAGTGTTTGCACTCCCCTTGCCCTCAGACCTAACCTCTTCCTGCCCTGACTGAATAGTTAAGTTGTCATCCCAATTAGGTATCTGCATCTCATCATCATCAGTATGTTCAAGTGAAAAACAAGAGAAAGAGGGCCATAGAATGAGGGATCAACCAGACACAATATATAGAAGTGTATAAAAGTAGTTTTTATTGATGCTTGCAAAAAAAACCCCACCAGACACTAAGTGTCAAGGAAACCCACACAATGAACATATACAATTAAAAACATTTAAAAACACACATTTGGACCACCAGAATGTCAATACAAAACAACTAAGCATAATACAGGACTGGGTAATCAGAAAATCCAATGGAACAGACAGTATATAGAACACAATAATATGATCAACTGAGCAGGTTATATCTGCTGGCAGAGATGGAAATAAGCCCACACATAAAATTAGGGTTTGGATAAATGGTCAGATGTTAACCAAAGTGAATCAACTAAGTCCTCTCTCCCCATGAGTGAATTCATGACAGTAAGTCAAAATGAATGAATAAAGCAAGATCTTACAAATGCATAGAAGAAAACTGTCTAGGAGTCCAGAGGAGCACAGCAAAACACCTCCCCAATATGGTTAAGTGCCCAGGGATAAGATTCCTAATAGAAAAAACCCACGTACACAACCAAGTAAAGGAATTAGACCGCAAAGACGAAACCAAAATGCACCCCCATCACCAGGGGCTTCCCCTGAGGCAACTACAGACGCACCCCAGGTCAATGCTAAGGCCATCACGGATCTCTTGATGCCGGTGATTGATGGGCGGCTGGCAGCCTTCCAGTCTTCATTAGACGTTATAGTCACCCAAGTTAATGCCCAGGGTACAAGGCTAACAGATGTGGAGCAGAGGGTCTCTGACATGGAGGACTCTGTAAAGGAAATTTCAGAGATGCTGGAGAGCAGGAATAAGGACATTGCTGTATTGCTGGACAAGGTAGATGATCTTGAGAACAGGTCCAGACGCAATAATTTAAGGTTGGTGGGCGTCCCTGAATCGGTTCGGCAAGCTGATCTACTGAAACTCACTTCAGAATGGCTACCAGGAGCTTTGAAATTGGATCTAAAGTCGGGGCCAATTGCTATTGAAAGGGCCCACAGAGTGGGCCCACCTCGAAATGATGGAGAGGTCAGACCCAGACAAGTAATTTTTAAGGTCCTGGACTTCCAAGACAAGATCAGATTGCTGACAGCATTTAGAAAAAATCGCTCACTTACCTACAATAACTCTAAACTGCTTTTGTTCCAAGATTACTCAGCAGCCTTGACAACAAGACGCAAAGCCTTCAATCCAGTATGCAAACTATTGGCAGAAAAAAATATTCGCTTCAGTCTACTGTATCCTGCTGTTCTACGCTTCACTACAGGGGGAAAGAATTGGACTTTTGAAGATCCTAAGTTGGCTTTAAATTACCTTCTTCAGGAAAATGGAGCTTCGCCAGCAGTCAACATAGACACTTAAATCGGAGACGTCACTGTGCTACAGTTCTGATGTTCATTCTGTTTTTCCTTTTTTTTTTCAGTGTCAGGACTGCCAGAGAGGCAGGTGACGTTGCCATTAGATTAAGGTTTTTGTTTAGATGGGAAGTGGTTAGGGGGTCTGCGTGCGTACCTTTAGTTTAGCTCTCATATGGGTTGTCGCGTTTACTCGCTGGGATGGACGTGGGAACCCAAATAGGTTGTTTATAATTTTACAATTAATTCCTCCTTCTGGAATAGGATAAATGACTAACACAGAGAGCACAAATGTGTCCACGATTAAATCGCTGTATTGGTGCTCCTGGAATGTTAACGGGTTAAACTCTCCTATTAAGAGGAAAAAAGTTTTAAATTATCTACATCGTTTAAATTGCCATATTGTCTTCTTACAGGAAACACACTGGATGAAGGGCAATCACCCATTTCTTCACAGCAGAAAATATGCCGTATGCGCAGAAGCGTCATTTACGAGAAAACAAAGAGGGGTAGCTATATTGATCAATAAGCATATTAGTCATGACGTTCTGGAGGTTTCAGAGGACCCTATGGGGAGATTATTATTGGTGAAAGTGAAGATAGAGGGCACTATCTACAACTTAGCAAACATATATGCACCAAATATTCCTGATCCAAAGTTCAGAGCCAGATTGATCGAAAGTATCACAGGTTGGGATATGACTAATTTAATTGTAGGCGGAGATTTCAATGAGGCTCATGATGGAACTTTAGACAGGTCAAGTCCCCAGCCATCACCTCTATTGGCGCTCCATAGTGGTTTGCAATATCTCGTCAATCAATTGGGACTAATAGACACATGGCGCATGCAGCACCCAATAGATGAAGACTATACATTTTATTCACATGTCCATGACTTACATACACGGATTGACTATTGGCTACTAAGCCCAGCACTGACGCCACATTTACTTTCCTCCAACATCCTAGACATCTGTATTTCGGATCATGCACCGGTTACTTTTAATTTGTTATTATCTACCACAATACTACGGGAAAGAAGGTGGAGGTTTCCTTCATATTTATATCAATCTGAGGATTTCAAAGCTTCTTTACAAAACTACTGGAGCTTTTATGAGAATGATAATCACGAGCATAGTGGGGACGCTGGTTTGTATTGGGCTGCCTCCAAGGCAGTAGTAAGAGGTCAGATAATATCATATGTCAGCCATAAGAGAAAAAAGCTCCTGGAACAAACTATATCAGCACAAAAACTTCTCACGCAGGCATATAAAGATTTTAAAAATAACAACACGGATACGACAAAACAACATTTCTTGGAGGCCAAGGAGGCGGCGGACACCTTGGCCCATGAGATGGCACTTAGTAACCTGGACTACCAGAAACATAAATACTTTAAATGGGGCAACAAACCTCGGAAATTACTAGCTTCTTTAACCAAACCCTTTAGAACCACCACTAGAATCCACAAAATTAAAAAGAAAGATGGTACCATGGTAACAAAAGATGAGGAAATAGTGGAGGAGTTCAGGGCATTCTTTGGCTCGCTTTATGAGGCGGAACCGAGGGAGGTTGACGGGGAAGCTGATTTTATCCATGGTACCGTAGCGCCCATCTTGACAGAGGAACAAAGAGTAGTACTAAACGCCCCTATAAATATTTCAGAAATAGTAAAAACTATTGGCACTCTTAAACTAGCCAAAAGCCCAGGGCCCGACGGATTTAGTAACGAATATTATAAGATCTTGGGAGCCTCTATCGGTCCTCATCTATGTGCAGTGTATAATAAGATAGTCACAGATAGAATAATTCCCGACAGGTTCAATGAGGCAAACATTATAGTATTACCTAAGCCAGGAAAAGACCCACTACAGGTGGAGGGATACAGACCCATATCATTACTCAACTCTGATTTTAAAATCTTTACTAAAATACTAGCTGGTAGATTACAACAAGTGATTCCAGATCTTATTCTGCCCTTCCAAACGGGATTCGTGCATGGGAAATCCATCACCTATAACATCAGGACGGCTATTGGGGCTATCTCTTATAGCAGGAAGCATAGATGTACCAAACATATAGTAGTTAGCCTTGATGCGGACAAGGCCTTTGACAGGGTCTCTTGGGCCTATTTACATAATCTTTTGGCATGTCGCCAGGTGGGATCCTGATTTTGCGAAGCAGTCAAGATGATATACACAGAACCCAAATCCAGACTATCTATAAATAATACATTCTCTGAGCCATTTGAGGTACAGAGGGGAACGAGGCAGGGGTGTCCCTTGTCACCTTTATTGTTTAATTTGGCTCTGGACCCAATGTTGAGGACCCTACATAATATAGCAATATTTCAGGGCATGAGAGTCGGTGGGACAACAATTAAACTTTTGGCTTTTGCGGATGATATTTTATTGTTTATTGCCAATCCCTCTCAAGCGATTCCAGAGATAATGAACACATTGAATAATTTTGGAAAGGCCTCAGGCTTCAGGGTAAATTACAAAAAAACTGAGGCATTGGCAATGTACAAATCGGGTAAAATTGATAACTTATTTCCCTTCCAGTGGTGTACCAGGTCCATTAAATATTTGGGGATTCAGCTCCCAGCAAACCCCTTGTTACTATATCAAATTAATTATAAGCCTCTTATAAATTCATTAATACATCTACTCCAATTTTGGAAACATCTGAAAATATCCTTTTCGGGCCGATGTCACTTAATTAAAATGGTAGCATTCCCCAAAATAATGTTCTTATTTCAGACTCTCCCGTTGCTTCTACGCAAATCAGATATTAAGCTACTAAATTCATCCTTTGGAAAATTCATTTGGGGGCACAAGGGGCGTACTAGGATCAGCTTAATCAAGCTTCAATTACCAAAAGGGGCAGGGGGCATAAATCTTCCACATCTGGGCAGATATAATCTAGCAGCAAATTTTAGATATGTGGTGGACTGGGTGCGAGGAGTATCTCACTTTGCCAATGTACAATTGGAACAACAGCTATGTTCACAAGTCTCGGTAACAGCATTGCTGCATTTAGGGAACGAGGAAATACCGAGTGAGGTTACGGATCATCCAACACTATGGCATACTATACAAACGTGGAGGAAGGTGAGGAAACTTGGTAAAATTAACACTTCACGTTCCCCATTTCAACCCTTTATTGGAAATCCGAGATTCCTACAGGTTCACCCTCCGAGGATTTATGAAACAGTGTCAATGCAGGGTTGTTGTTACGGGGGGCTGTCTGATAATAACATAAAGGAGTATCAGACAGTCAGGGTCCACCGTGCAAAGACTCTGCTGCAGACTATGGCAGAGTGCAATATCTCTGTTAACTCACAGAAGGATATAATAAGTAAAGCAATTCCTCCCTTACTTGGAGGGTGTGTGGAATGATCTCTGTTAATAATCACAGAGATAAAGGCGATGTGTGCGAAATGGCACCTACCTAGGTCCGCTCTTCTAGTGGTGCAAAAGAGACGAACAGCAGCGTAAGCCGCACAAAGCTCCTACCTGCGTTCGCTCCACTAGTGTGCGAGGACACGAACCACTAGATATGGCACCTGCCTAGGTCCGCTCTTCTAGTGGTGCAAAAGAGACGAACAGCAGCGTAAGCCGCACAAAGCTCCTACCTCTGTTCGCTCCCCTAGTGTGCGAGGATACGAACAACTGCCAGACGCAGTATAAGGAACGTTACCCTAGCGGCAACGTCCACCTACGAGTCGAATCACAAGGCCCAGCCAGACCATGTGCCTCAGGCACCTGCCTATGTCCGCTCCCCTAAGAGGTAAGGATACGGACAGCAGCCGAAGCTGTAAGGTATAAGAACGCTACCCTGCCGGTAGCGCTCACCTAGCATAGACAGAGGAATGCCTAGAGGAACGTGCACAGGGCGTCTACCCTCATGCATGAACCAAGAGGACTGAGCGCCATGCGGCGTGTGTCAGGGTCTTATATAGACTCTGTGCCTCATCCAAGATGGAGGACACCAGAGCCAATCCGCTGCCAGAACGACAAGAGTGACATCATGCTGGCCTATCACCGAGCAAGGCGTCACAAGCACATGACCAGCGACCAATCGGCATAGAAGGTGTCAGAGACATGTGACCTCGTGTCAGCGATGATGTCACCCGCACATGTGCAATGACTCCAAGATAGGACTTAGTCTCCAGCGCTCGCACATGTGCAGTAGCAAGAAATCTGGACTTAGTCTCCAGCGTTCGCACATGTGCAGTAGCAAGAAATCTGGACTTAGTCTCCAGCGCTCGCACATGTGCAGTAGCAAGAAATCTGGACATAGTCTCCAGTGCTCGCAGCAACCGTAACAGTACCTCCCCCTCAAGGGCCCCCCTCCCGGCGACGCAGGTAATCGGCAACTAAGTCGGGAGCATGGACAGCCTCCTCAGGCTCCCAAGAGCGATGTTCCGGGCCGTAGCCCTCCCAATCTATCAAGAAGAACCTGCGCCCTCTAACCATCTTAGAACCAACTATGGCTCGTACCTCATAGCTAGAGCAAGAAGAATCAGAAGCAGGAGAGTGCACTTCACGAGCGTGAGGTAAAATTGCCGGCTTTAGCAGTGAAACATGGAATTTGTCATGGATCCTAAGATGGACGGGTAACTTCAATTGGTAGACTACAGGATTTACCTGTCGAAGAACCTCATAAGGACCCAGGAAGCGAGGAGCAAATTTGACAGAGCTCACTCTAAGTTTCACGTTTTTTGCAGAGAGCCACACAAAGTCCCCTGGAGAAAAGACAGGAGCCGGGCGACGAAACCGATCGGACACCGTCTTCATACGGTCCTTAGCTGCTTGGATTGACTCTTGAGTCTGATCCCAAACCTCTCTGGCATTAGTTGCCCAGTCGGCCACAAGAGGAGGAGGTGCAGCAGCGGGAAACGGTACCGGTACCCTAGGGTGTTGCCCATTATTGAGTACGAACGGTGTCTGCCCAGTGGCCTCAGCCAGCGAATTGTTAAGGGCAAATTCTGCCCAGGGTAGGAGGGAGGACCAGTTATCGTGGTTCTCAGCAACAAAGTGTCGAAGGTATATAATCATGGATTGATTGGTACGCTCAACCAAACCATTGGTCTCCGGATGGTATGCCGAAGATAGATTCAACTCAATTTGCAGAAGGCTACAAAGATCTCGCCAGAAACGGGAAGCAAATTGCGGGCCTCTATCACAAATGATACGATCTGGCATCCCGTGAAGCCTAAAGACATGCTTGAGGAATAGTTTGGCTAGTACCCTGGAAGATGGGATTCTCGATAACGGTACGAGATGAACCATCCGGGAGAAATGGTCCGTAATGACCCACACAAATCTATGTCCCTGTGAACATGGAAGATCACCCACAAAGTCCATGCCTACCACCTCCCATGGTCTATCTGGCACTGGTAAAGGATGCAAGAGCCCAGCCGGTCTCTGCCGTAATGGACGGTTGCGAGCACACGAGTAGCAAGAACCGACATATCTCTTGACGTGGCTGGCTAAGTGTGGCCACCAATACCACCTCTCCAGTAACTCTCGTGTCCGCCTAATACCAAAATGCCCACCCACCTTTGAGGTGTGGGCCCATGACAGTATATCATTCTGTCGATCAGGCGGAACAAAGGTCTTGCCCGGTGGGATTTGGTCTAACGTCACAGGGGAGAGCGTATGAAAAACCCTGGAGGGAAGGATAAGACGAGGTTCGTCAATCTCTTCCTGGGTAGAAAGCATAGAGCGTCTGCCTTGTTATTCTTACTCCCAGACAGATAGTTGATGGAGAAGTGAAAGCGGGAGAAAAACAAGGACCAGCGGGCTTGGCGAGGATTCAGACGCTGAGCGGTTTGTAAGTACGTGAGATTCTTATGGTCTGTATAGACCTGGAAAGGATGTTTCGCTCCTTCCAGCAAGTGACGCCACTCCTCCAAGGCTAATCTCAAGGCGAGCAGTTCCCTATCCCCAATGGTATAGTTTCTCTCTGCCGGTGAAAAGGTTTTAGCAAAGAAGAAACACGGCCTTTTTCTACCTGCACTGTTCTTTTGATACAAGACCGCACCAGCACCCACTGAAGAGGCATCAACCTCTAAGAGGAAGGGCTTACTCTCATCGGGTCTTTGAAGAACGGGGGCAGTTGAAAAGTGTCTTTTTACTGCCTCAAAAGCCTGAGATGTCTCAGTAGACCAGGCTTTGGGATTAGCACCTTTCTTAGTCAAGGCCACCAAAGGGGCCACCAAAGTAGAAAAATGGGGTATGAACTGCCTGTAATAATTTATGAATCCTAAGAAGCGTTGCACCGCCTTCAAGGAATGAGGTTCGGACCATTGCAGGACAGCAGAGAGCTTTGCAGGATCCATAGCCAGGCCCTCTTGTGAGATAATGTAACCCAAAAAAGGCAATGAGGACTGCTCGAATACACATTTCTCGAGTTTAGCAAACAATGAGTGCTCCCTTAAACGGGAAAGGACACGAACGACATCCTGACGATGAGTCTCCAGATCAGGAGAAAAAATCAGGATGTCGTCCAGATACACCACTACTGAGGATAACAGTAAATCCCTGAACACATCGTTTACGAAGTCCTGAAATACTGCGGGTGCATTACATAACCCAAAAGGCATGACGAGGTATTCATAGTGACCGTCTCGGGTGTTAAAAGCGGTCTTCCATTCGTCACCCTTTCGAATTCGTACCAAGTTATACGCACCCCGCAGATCCAACTTCGTAAAAACTTGAGCTCCTCTCAGTCTGTCAAAGAGCTCCGAAATTAAAGGTAATGGGTATTTGTTCTTTATTGTGATTGCGTTGAGACCCCTGTAATCTATGCAGGGACGCAAATCACCCTCTTTCTTCCGAACAAAGAAAAACCCAGCTCCCGCGGGAGAGACAGACTTACGAATGAACCCCTTCTCTAAACTCTCTCTTATATAGGTCGACATGGCCTCCGACTCAGGTATCGACAGGGGGTAAACCCTGCCTTTAGGTGGAACCGAACCTGGGATAAGGTCTATGGCACAGTCATACGGCCTATGGGGTGGAAGAACCTCAGCACCCTGTTTGGAGAACACGTCAGCGAAATCCAGATAGGGTGTAGGTATGGGAGAGAGGTCAGTAGATGCAACCGCAATGACCTTAGGTGGTAAGGGAAGACATCGGGACTGACATTTCGAACCCCAACTAATAATGCTGTCAGACTCCCAGTCAATGTGAGGAGCATGAGTCCGAAGCCATGGAAGACCCAGAAGGACGTCGTCTATACCCTCAGGCAAAACAAGAAAAGAAATCTCCTCTATGTGACCCTGAGACAGGGAAAGGCGCAAGGGAACTGTCCTCAATGTAATGGAGTCAGACAACATAGTTCCATTAACAACACGGACAGGAATAGGTGCCTCTAACATGATAGAGGGAATATTGTGTCCCTTTACAAATCCTGAGGACACAAAAGTCCCGTCAGCTCCGGAATCCACAAAAGCCATAATAGGCCATGTATTCTCTGATAACGAGAGCTGACCTGGGATACAACACTTAGAGGGTGCAGAAGACGTCTCTAGTAACCCCCCTCTAATGGTTACTAGGCCAGGGAGTTTCCCTGACGACTAGGACACTTGTTGGCATAGTGCCCAGCCTGACGACATACGTAACATATAGGAGGACCAGACTTGCGTAGTCTGGAGGACGTATGACCTAACTCCATAGAAGTGGGAGATGTTTCAGATGCTGAGGAAGATGGTAGTGGACCCTCAACAACTGGAATAGCCCGAGGCTTAGGGCGTGAGGAAGAGACCTCGAGTCTACGTTCCTTATGGCGTACATCGATCCTCGTTGCTACTGTGATCAAGTCCTCCAGAGAAGCAGGGACCTCACGAGTAGCAAGAGCATCCTTGACATAGCCTGCCAACCCTCTCCAGAAGATAGGAATCAACACCTTCTCTGGCCAATCTAGTTCTGCCACCAGAGTTCTAAAAGCAATGGCATAAGAACTAGTGGATAACGAACCCTGAGATAGATCTAACAGTCTCAGGGCCGCATCATGGGTAACCTGCGGACCCATGAATACCGCCTTAAGAGCATCAAGAAAGTCTTGATGTCTCAGAGTAACCACATCAGAGCGCTCCCATAGGGGAGTCGCCCATTCTAAGGCTTTGTCCTGAAGTAAGGAGATGATAAAGCCTACTCTGGACCTCTCCGTAGAGAAGCGAGAAGAGTTGACCTCTAGGTGTATCTGACACTGACTAATGAAACCACGACATGATCTGGCATCGCCAGAATATCTGTTTGGCAGAGCAAGTCGAGGATCATGTGCAGATGTCACCATGGTCTGAGGTTTATCCTCTATACTCTTGAGCCGTGACTCAAGTACGTGTATGTAACGGTGTAACTGCTGATATTCTGCCATAACTGCCAGACCCTTGGCTCAGTCCTAATGTTACGGGGGGCTGTCTGATAATAACATAAAGGAGTATCAGACAGTCAGGGTCCACCGTGCAAAGACTCTGCTGCAGACTATGGCAGAGTGCAATATCTCTGTTAACTCACAGAAGGATATAATAAGTAAAGCAATTCCTCCCTTACTTGGAGGGTGTGTGGAATGATCTCTGTTAATAATCACAGAGATAAAGGCGATGTGTGCGAAATGGCACCTACCTAGGTCCGCTCTTCTAGTGGTGCAAAAGAGACGAACAGCAGCGTAAGCCGCACAAAGCTCCTACCTGCGTTCGCTCCACTAGTGTGCGAGGACACAAACCACTAGATATGGCACCTGCCTAGGTCCGCTCTTCTAGTGGTGCAAAAGAGACGAACAGCAGCGTAAGCCGCACAAAGCTCCTACCTCTGTTCGCTCCCCTAGTGTGCGAGGATACGAACAACTGCCAGACGCAGTATAAGGAACGTTACCCTAGCGGCAACGTCCACCTACGAGTCGAATCACAAGGCCCAGCCAGACCATGTGCCTCAGGCACCTGCCTATGTCCGCTCCCCTAAGAGGTAAGGATACGGACAGCAGCCGAAGCTGTAAGGTATAAGAACGCTACCCTGCCGGTAGCGCTCACCTAGCATAGACAGAGGAATGCCTAGAGGAACGTGCACAGGGCGTCTACCCTCATGCATGAACCAAGAGGACTGAGCGCCATGCGGCGTGTGTCAGGGTCTTATATAGACTCTGTGCCTCATCCAAGATGGAGGACACCAGAGCCAATCCGCTGCCAGAACGACAAGAGTGACATCATGCTGGCCTATCACCGAGCAAGGCGTCACAAGCACATGACCAGCGACCAATCGGCATAGAAGGTGTCAGAGACATGTGACCTCGTGTCAGCGATGATGTCACCCGCACATGTGCAATGACTCCAAGATAGGACTTAGTCTCCAGCGCTCGCACATGTGCAGTAGCAAGAAATCTGGACTTAGTCTCCAGCGTTCGCACATGTGCAGTAGCAAGAAATCTGGACTTAGTCTCCAGCGCTCGCACATGTGCAGTAGCAAGAAATCTGGACATAGTCTCCAGTGCTCGCAGCAACCGTAACAGTTGTGCTTATGCTGCAGATCTAATGGAGCCTGATTGGTCGTTGCTTTCTTACGAGAAGGCGGCACACCGATTTCCAGCTTTTGTGGGTCAGCCTTTTCTTTTTCTTCAGGCGTGTAGCTTGGCACAAATATATCTTGTTGACAAGCCAAAGGGAGATCTTGGAGGAAGTGTGGATAACTTTCTTAGGAGGGCAAGAAGCCAGGCGTCCTCGACTAGTCAGGTTTATTCAATGTTGCGTACAGTTTGGACATGGGAGGGGAAAACAACAGGTCCAGCAAAATGGAAGGTAGACATGCCAGAGTTCGAGGTAAAGGATTTTTTACAAGCCACGCTGTTGCAACGTAAATTTCTGTCATCCAGTAGCTACACAGATATGGCCTTGATGATTCTACAGTCAGGGCCAGAAATATTTGGACAGTGACACCAGTTTTGTTATTTTAGCTGTTTACAAAAACATGTTCAGAAATACAATTATATATATAATATGGGCTGAAAGTGCACACTCCCAGCTGCAATATGAGAGTTTTCACATCCAAATCGGAGAAAGGGTTTAGGAATCATAGCTCTGTAATGCATAGCCTCCTCTTTTTCAAGGGACCAAAAGTAATTGGACAAGGGACTCTAAGGGCTGCAATTAACTCTGAAGGCGTCTCCCTCGTTAACCTGTAATCAATGAAGTAGTTAAAAGGTCTGGGGTTGATTACAGGTGTGTAGTTTTGCATTTGGAAGCTGTTGCTGTGACCAGACAACATGCGGTCTAAGGAACTCTCAATTGAGGTGAAGCAGAACATCCTGAGGCTGAAAAAAAAGAAAAAATCCATCAGAGAGATAACAGACATGCTTGGAGTAGCAAAATCAACAGTCGGGTACATTCTGAGAAAAAAGGAATTGATTGGTGAGCTTGGGAACTCAAAAAGGCCTGGGCGTCCACGGATGACAACAGTGGTGGATGATCGCCGCATACTTTCTTTGGTGAAGAAGAACCCGTTCACAACATCAACTGAAGTCCAGAACACTCTCAGTGAAGTAGGTGTATCTGTCTCTAAGTCAACAGTAAAGAGAAGACTCTATGAAAGTAAATACAAAGGGTTCACATCTAGATGCAAACCATTCATCAATTCCAAAAATAGACAGGCCAGAGTTAAATTTGCTGAAAAACACCTCATGAAGCCAACTCAGTTCTGGAAAAGTATTCTATGGACAGATGAGACAAAGATCAACCTGTACCAGAATGATGGGAAGAAAAAAGTTTGGAGAAGAAAGGGAACGGCACATGATCCAAGGCACACCACATCCTCTGTAAAACATGGTGGAGGCAACGTGATGACATGGGCATGCATGGCTTTCAATGGCACTGGATCACTTGTGTTTATTGATGACATAACAGCAGACAAGAGTAGCCGGATGAATTCTGAAGTGTACCGGGATATACTTTCAGCCCAGATTCAGCCAAATGCCGCAAAGTTGATCGGACGGCGCTTCATAGTACAGATGGACAATGACCCTAAGCATAAAGCCAAAGCTACCCAGGAGTTCATGAGTGCAAAAAAGTGGAACATTCTGCAATGGCCAAGTCAATCACCAGATCTTAATCCAATTGAGCATGCATTTCACTTGCTCAAATCCAGACTTAAGACGGAAAGACCCACAAACAAGCAAGACCTGAAGGCTACGGCTGTAAAGGCCTGGCAAAGCATTAAGAAGGAGGAAACCCAGCGTTTGGTGATGTCCATGGGTTTCAGACTTAAGGCAGTGATTGCCTCCAAAGGATTCGCAACAAAATATTGAAAATAAAAATATTTTGTTTGGGTTTGGTTTATTTGTCCAATTACTTTGGACCTCCTAAAATGTGGAGTGTTTGTAAAGAAATGTGTACAATTCCAACAATTTCTATCAGATATTTTTGTTCAAACCTTCAAATTAAACGTTACAATCTGCACTTGAATTCTGTTGTAGAGGTTTCATTTCAAATCCAATGTGGTGGCATGCAGAGCCCAACTCGCGAAAATTGTGTCACTGTCCAAATATTTCTGGACCTAACTGTACATAGAGCATATATTACTCCAAAAGTTCAATCAAAAATGGACACAAATGCCTTATACTCTTGTTCTAAATGTGGCATAAGAGACACTGACCTGTTACACCACTTATGGGACTGTGTTCAGATACAGGGAGTATGGAGAAGCGTTCACTCAGTCTTACAAAACACATACAATATTCAGTTTGCTCTGACACCACAGTGGGCGATTTTTAACATGTTGGAGGAGGCTCAACAAAGTCTTCCGAGAGGTACCAGGGCAATGTTAACTATTTGGGCATCGGCCACTAGAAAAAGTATCCTACATCTCTGGGTAAATCCTGAAGCACCCTCTCTAGCGTTTATCCAAACAAAACTAATGTTCATATTCAAAATGGACTGGCTGGATGCACTGTCGAATAAGGAGAAGTTGACTAAGCGTTTCTTTGAAACATGGTCTTTATTTATACCTAACTTGGCTACAGTGCTTAAGGATAGACTTAAATCTCAGTTTGGACAGACCTCTTGGTACCTTCTTGAACTGCTCAATGGACACATACCAATTACATAAGTTACCATTTTAAGTTGCTTCTGGTCGCACGCAGAGCAGGGGGAGGGGTGGGCGGGACTGTTTTGATTATAATGTCATCAATGAAATGCTCTTTGTATAAGAGCAGATTGTAAAAGAAATTCGGTTAAAATTCAATAAAAAGATGTTTAAAAAAAAAGAAAAAACCCACGTCCATACTTAGTGTTCCTGGTGATCTGAGCCCCACGCGTATCATCACGTAGTGACTTCCTCAAGGGCAAAATAGAGAAGTTATCATCATCAGTATGTTCCTCATTGTCTCCACCAACAGGTGTTACAGTTTGGGAATGAGGGTCTACATTATGCTCAGAAACTTGGTCATCAGGGCCTAAATCAGACTCACAAAGCTTCTGGGCATCACTGCAGACCATTTCCTGGTCTGTACTCACTGTAGCTTGGGAGCAGACCTCTGATTCCCAGGGTATAGTGTGACTGAACAGCTCTGCAGACTCAGCCATCTCTGTTACACCATACTCTGCATGGCGGGTGGAGACTTGAGAGCTGGGAAAAAGCAAGTGTGATTGGGGTGACAACTCAGAAGACTGTTGTTTTTTGGATGTTGAAGTTGAGGTGGAGGAGAGGCCACTTCTTGGAGTACTTTCAATCCATTCAAGAATGTTCTTTTTTGGTGCATCATCTACCTTTGTTAGAGTTGTTTGGTTCCGTAAAAAAGGGAGCACATCATATTGGCCACGGAAAGTAGTAGACATCTTACTTTTGCTGGAAGATGGCCTTTCTTCAGCAGATGATAACGTAGGTTTCCCACCTCCCCACAGACACAAACTTTTTTTCCTTTTCCAACACGCCTGTTCCCCTTTCCACCAGCATCTGTCCTTTTGCCACTCATTTTGTTAGCAACAAGATTGGACACTTAAAATATGGTAGCAAAAATGGAGAGGTGGTGTAGATTGCAGAGGTGGTCTAGCTTTATTGACAGCTGAAGAACCAACACTGACTATCACAGACAATTTTAGTATGCCCCTAACAGTGGCAGCACAGTTTGCAATTAGAATTACGTTGCTAAAAATTGACAGGTGTGTACAATGCAGAGTTGGTCTAGCTTTATTGACAGCTGACGAACCAACACTGAGTATCCCGGTCAATTTTAGTATGCCCCTAACAGTGGCAGCACAGTTTGCAATTAGAATTGCATAGCAAAAATGGACAGGTGTGTAGCATGCACAGGTACTGTGGGTCAGTAGACAGCAAAGGAACACTAACTTAGTATTCCAGACACTTTTAGGATGCCAGAAAAAGTGTCAGCTCTTTGGAGAAATAAAATAGCGTGGCAAAAACTGGCCAGGTGGGTAGAATGCACGAGTGCTGTGGGTCAGTGGACAGCAAAGGAACACTAACTTAGTATTCCAGACACTTTTAGCATGCCACAAAAAGTGTCGGCTCTTTGGGGAAATAAAATAGAGTGGCAAAAAATGGCCAGGTGGGTAGAATGCACGGGTGCTGTAGGTAGCAGGACAGCAAAGCCCAGCACAGCGTTTGCACGGACCTGCCTAGCAGCTATGGCTATGAACGCCTTTAAATCAGCCCTGAAATGGGCTTAGATAACCAGTAGTCCCTAATCCCTAAAGCGCTGTGTAGATTGCACTGTATCTCTATAGCGCACACAGCAGTAGTAGCAGCGGGAGCGGGAGCAGTGACTGTCACCCACATGCTGCAGACAGATAATGGCGGCGACGGGGAAATGGCTGTGTCTTATAGAGCAAAGACATGTGATATGCACAGCCTATGACACAAGCACTTGCTTGTCTGGCAAAAATCCACTGTGCAGTGTGTGTGTCTGTGATTTGCTGACAGCCTGGCCTGCCCCACTGTACGCACGGTTAGGAAAAAAAAAAAAAAATGGCGATCGGCATTATCCCAGCACTCCGCTCAGCAGCAGCACTGATCTAAACCACGTCCCCGGCGCACACTATACGCTGAATTTTGATAATAGCGTGATTCACACAGTGATTCACACTATTACAGTGAAAAGCCAGCTAGTAACTAGCTAGGCTTTTTGGTGCTCAAACCGTTCTCGAACGTAACTCAAACTGTCGAGCTTTTAGCAAAAAGCTCGAGTTCGTCGAGCCTCTCGAACACCCCCAAAAATCACTCGAACATGAAATTGGCGAACCTCGAACATTGAACATCGCTCAACTCTACTTATATGTGTGGTTTTTTGTCTGTTTTACTCCCATATATTTGTTGAGCATTCTTTGAATTTGTTTTCCAAAGATTTTTTCACACATATTAGTGATCATAAATTAGAGGTTCCACCCTCCAAAAGGGGAGCAACATTTTCTATCTAAGCATGGAACATATTGGTACTGGCTTTATCCATGATTAAGGACTTAGATTTAGTTTTAAACATGTATGAAACACCGCATGTTTCTTGGCAATACCAGGATTTTATTACCTATGAAATAAATGTTTTCAATTTTTTAATCTGAAAAGCAGCTGGAAAAACCTTTATCTTTGATTACCCTTTGACCACATTGGGCAGGAGTGGCATTTCCATGGCAAAGAAGTTCTGGAGGTCTCAAGCAGGGTGAGCAATGGCTTATACAGTTAGGTCCAGAAATATTTGGACAGTGACACAATTTTCGCGAGTTGGGCTCTGCATGCCACCACATTGGATTTGAAATGAAACCTCTACAACAGAATTCAAGTGCAGATTGTAACGTTTAATTTGAAGGTTTGAACAAAAATATCTGATAGAAATTGTTGGAATTGTACACATTTCTTTACAAACACTCCACATTTTAGGAGGTCAAAAGTAATTGGACAAATAAACCAAACCCAAACAAAATATTTTTATTTTCAATATTTTGTTGCGAATCCTTTGGAGGCAATCACTGCCTTAAGTCTGAAACCCATGGACATCACCAAACGCTGGGTTTCCTCCTTCTTCATGCTTTGCCAGGCCTTTACAGCCGTAGCCTTCAGGTCTTGCTTGTTTGTGGGTCTTTCCGTCTTAAGTCTGGATTTGAGCAAGTGAAATGCATGCTCAATTGGGTTAAGATCTGGTGATTGACTTGGCCATTGCAGAATGTTCCACTTTTTTGCACTCATGAACTCCTGGGTAGCTTTGGCTGTATGCTTGGGGTCATTGTCCATCTGTACTATGAAGCGCCGTCCGATCAACTTTGCGGAATTTGGCTGAATCTGGGCTGAAAGTATATCCCGGTACACTTCAGAATTCATCCGGCTACTCTTGTCTGCTGTTATGTCATCAATAAACACAAGTGATCCAGTGCCATTGAAAGCCATGCATGCCCATGCCATCACGTTACCTCCACCATGTTTTACAGAAGATGTGGTGTGCCTTGGATCATGTGCCGTTCCCTTTCTTCTCCAAACTTTTTTCTTCCCATCATTCTGGTACAGGTTGATCTTTGTCTCATCTGTCCATAGAATACTTTTCCAGAACTGAGCTGGCTTCATGAGGTGTTTTTCAGCAAATTTAACTCTGGCCTGTCTATTTTTGGAATTGATGAATGGTTTGCATCTAGATGTGAACCCTTTGTATTTACTTTCATGGAGTCTTCTCTTTACTGTTGACTTAGAGACAGATATACCTACTTCACTGAGAGTGTTCTGGACTTCAGTTGATGTTGTGAACGGGTTCTTCTTCACCAAAGAAAGTATGCGGCGATCATCCACCACTGTTGTCATCCGTGGACGCCCAGGCCTTTTTGAGTTCCCAAGCTCACCAGTCAATTCCTTTTTTCTCAGAATGTACCCGACTGTTGATTTTGCTACTCCAAGCATGTCTGCTATCTCTCTGATGGATTTTTTCTTTTTTTTTTCAGCCTCAGGATGTTCTGCTTCACCTAATTGAGAGTTCCTTAGACCGCATGTTGTCTGGTCACAGCAACAGCTTTCAAATGCAAAACCACACACCTGTAATCAACCCCAGACCTTTTAACTACTTCATTGATTTGGATGTGAAAACTCTCATATTGCAGCTGGGAGTGTGCACTTTCAGCCCATATTATATATATAATTGTATTTCTGAACATGTTTTTGTAAGCAGCTAAAATAACAAAACTTGTGTCACTGTCCAAATATTTCTGGCCCTGACTGTACATGTTTCAAAAAGATAACTACCTAAAATAGGAGGGCAGCAAAGCTTTTTCATCATTGCAAGACCCCGAATACTAGGTTTGCAAGCAACAAATATCATTCAATAAGGCAACATTAGATAAAATTATATTTCTAGCAGTAAATCTATCACTGATAAACCATACGACCTTCTAAGGCCAGTGTCACAATTGCAAGTGCCTCTCGTGTATCTTGCGCGGCATCACCCGTCACGGACTCGCACTCTCCTCACAGGATCATCTCAGCTGCATAGAGATGCATGCAACCGACCCGCTCCTGTGAGGAGAGTGTGAGTCCGTGTCGGGTGATGCCACGCGAGACTCGCGTGAGATACACGAGAGGCAATCGCAAGTGTGACACCGGCCTAAGGTCTCCAAAAATCTGCTTTCTTGGAGTTTTTAAATTAAGATCATTTTCAATTTGATTCACCCAAACAGATAAGTACTGAGGCAGCAACAACATGTTCCTGATCAAGCTTCACAAAGACTCCTGAGTTCCTTTCAGAAGACTGACCTCCTTCATGTCCATGGGAACTCTATACTGAGAAGCAGCGTCAAACCAAAGTCAAATATTTTTCATCGACATGAACATGTAGCTTAGAAGTTTTTCCCCCATACTGTAGCTTCCTCTGATTGAAAAGGAAGCTAATTTCTCATAAAATAACCAGTAATTTGTTAGTATTTTTGCAATCCTCAAGAATGAGCAGTTTATGAATGTTGTTTAATGGAAAGATTCTATTTCCTTCCTCTTCCAACAATAAACATCTTACTTTGTACAGAAAGAGGTTGATGTACTGCATATCTTCAATGTTCAAAGTTCTACATAAGGATTTTAAAATTGTGTCTGTTTCCTCATATCAAAAGTCATGCATTTTTATTTGTTAAAACTTTCTTCCTTTTATTCTGTTCCCACATCTACAAAGTAATAGGAATCTTCTACATTGCATTCTCGTCTCTAACACAGACTTGCAGAAGGGTAAGGCTGCATTCACACATCCGTGTGTGACGGTCCAAACACAAAAGCACAACCAAGACACACGGATTGTCCATGAATCTCCTGACATGAGCATGACAAACTTATATGCATATGACTCGGGCGGGGGCGCAGACCCCATCAGGGGGGCTATTCGAGACGCTCGGATCCGGAATCGTGGCTGTGGCTCGAGTGGCGGCCGGATCCGGGGCTCGTGCAGCAGCCCGTCGCCCACAACTTAATAAAGGGGTTATTTACAGGGGAGAGTTTGTCAGTGACGCCACCCATGGGTTGCGGTGACAGTTTGGTGACACCGCCGCTGTCTTGGTATGGGGTGCCCGGGGTTGATGGAGCAGGGCAGCAGGATGGTATCCCCTCCACGGGTAGGGGAGGTGTTGTCCCGGGGCCCAGGTGTAGGTGCAGTACTGGGATGCAGTCCGCAGGGATGGACTGGATGATACCAGTGTACTCACAATTTGAATAAAGTCACACAGAGTCCAGATAGTAAACCAAGTGCCGGATACCGGTAACCTCCGGAGGGGTGTGCTCGGGTGCCGCACACCGGTGAACAGAACAGGGGCCCTTCCTTCTGCACTCTAGTTTGGTGTCTCGTATAGTGACCAGTCCGCATGGAACGGGAAAAGTCTACTCCCGGTGTCTTTGCTGTGGGAGCTGTCGCCCACGAGATCTGACCCTTGGGATTTTTGCATGCACTTGCAGACGCCCTATCCCCCGCGTTGGGCTTCCGCTCGCTCTATCTGGGCTACTCGTGGGACAAGACGTGGAATCTTGTCCCCTGCTGATTAATCGGAAAGGTGCTTGCAGTTGTCCTCGCCGTGGTGTCCAGGTACCCCGACTGTGCACGGCCTTCGGACTGGATTCCCGCCGTCGGCACCGGCGAGCTACAACCCTGCCCTGGTCGAATTAAGGTCTCCCGCGACCGGATCTCCGTCGCCTGTGGCCCTGCTCTGCCGTCTGCCACCTAGTCAGCTCAGGTAGTCCGGGAGCTACAACCCCTGACTACCACTTCACTCCTCTCACTTCCTCTCTCTACTACACACTACTCGGTTGTGTCTGTTCCCCTCCCCTTAACACCTCAGGACCCCTAGGTGGGCGTCACCATCTGCCTGGCCCCGCCCACTGGTGTGTCCCTATTGTCCTGGGGGGGTGACTAGGCTTTTGTGGCTGGTGTATGTACCTGTGTGTGGGGTTGTGTTGGAAGGCCAAGGAGGAGAGAGTCCTGCATCTGGAAGATTTTGTCAGGGCGTCACACATACTGTATACGAGGCTTTCAAGTTCAGGTCAGGAACCCACGGGCAGTCCTGTACTCGAACTGTAACACACGGATGTGAATACAGCATAACTCTGAGGTGGAACTAGAGTCAATATGGGGATTAGGCTTCAACTTTGACATAAAGGAGGGTTGTTCTTCCTTGATAAGTTTGGTGATATAGTCAGAACACAATTATTTTCAATAGCACTCATTCATTTTCATAAAGCAAATAGTGTTTATGATGCGTCTTAATTTTCAGATGAGGCTTCTGAAAAGATTCTTTGTCATTCTATTTGGAGAAAGGAGTACAGTATGGCCAACATATAACGACCAACCAACAGGGGGCACACACAGGAATAGGCTTCTACAGTTCAGACATGGAATCAACATCACCAGCAGTCTGGGTGTCTATTATTATTTTTAGAGATAGCAAGAGTAACTGTCTAGGTACCTTAAAAATACCCAACTACTTACCTGTAGTGCCATCCCTGTAATTCCTCATACATAGGACTTCTTGGTAGTAAAGGAAATTGGGTCAATCCAATGCAGCATTGGTTCCCTGCTTTCCAAACTCTAAACAGACCTCAGATGCTGGACACAGTCACCAGAAATGACAGTCAATAAACAGTACTAAGGGAGATCATTATTAAGGCTGGAGGACCTTTTATGAAGAGCATTGTTAGCCCTGACTTATTCTGCAGCAAGTAGTGGGTTTAGATCCTTTATCAACATACACATAAGATTAAAGAATGAAGCCCAGTGAGCAAAAATATACCTTTTACCATAGTCCAGGATCCAGGAGAGCACCTCTCTGCACCTGATCGGAGAGTGGTGATGGGTGGTTTTATTTAACCTCTCTGTTCTCCTATCTTCACATAGTTCAAGAGGGAAGTGTTGTCAAGAGGGACATCCTGAAAGTATTTATGTCTCTTAAAGGGAACCTGTCACGAGATTTAGAGACTATAAGCTGCGGCCATCACCACTAGGCTCTTATAAACAGCATTCTAGATTACTGTATATGAGAGCACAGGCCGCTCTGTAGAAAAAAAAACACTATTATACTCGCCGGCGGCACGGTTCCATCCAATGGGTGTTGCTACTCTCTGGTCTGACACCTCCTCTCTGCTTTGATGGCCGTCCTCCTTCTTTGCAGGTGTCGCAGGCGGAGGAGGGGACGCTGCGCTCTCCCACTGCTCTGGTCCGGCCGCTGCTGCTGCGGCTGCTGCTCGGTGGTGGCTCGAGCGGTGGGCCGGATCCCGGGGACTCGAGCGGCGTTCCTCGCCCGTGAGTGAAAAGGGGAGTTTGATTTTGGGGATTAGATATTGTCCGTGACGCCACCCACGGTTGTGGTGAGATTGGTGACACCACCGCTGCTCTGGACGGGGATCCCGGGAGCGAAGACGGGGAGCAGCTTGGATGTTGGTTCTCCCCTCCGTGGGTAGGGGGTTGGTTGTTCCGGGGCCCGGTGATGGGGTAGGGATGGATGGCAGGTGGGTTACGGGGCCTGGCGAGGTGCAGGGTCGCGGGGGCAGCGCTGTGCCGCACGGCACGGTGGTACTCACTCAGCAAATGATAAACACAGAGTCTCCGATAAAACAAATGGCTGGATGGACAGGTCCCACAGACGGCTGCGGTGTTTCTCCTCCCGGCAGGTTGATGGTGACTGCCTTTCCCTGCACCTGTGTATTGTGTACGGTTCCAATGGGTTCCCACCGGTAAGCCGCTCCCCAGCTTGAAGGTTGCTAAAGGAGCTCTTTTTGCCCCCGCAGGCTCTGGCCCTGGGAACTTTATCCTTGGCTGTGACTGTGTTTCCCTCTCTCCGTTGGACTGTTGCCTTCTGTTGGGACTTGGCTGCTGGGAAACCCAGGAGGTTCCCTTCGCTAACGGATTTGGCAAATTCACGGCGACTCCTAGCCTTGCCGGGGTCCGTAAGCCCCTGCCGGATGGTGCTGGCTTCTCTTTGCGTACCGGTCCGGTCCGCCGGGCCACCGCCCGTCCATGGTCCTTACGGCTGGCTCCAATAGGCCTCTCCTGCAGACGGTCACCATCGTCTGCCAACCTTGCTGATCTGTCCGGGCCACACACCCGGACCAACTTCAGTCTGCTCCTCTACCACTTTCCTTCCTCTCACTTTCACTTCCAAACTCTATCTGCCTGCTTTTCCCGCCTACAGGACTGTGAACTCCTCGGTGGGCGGGACCAACCGCCTGGCCCACCCCCTGGTGTGGACATCAGCCCCTGGAGGAAGGCAACAAGGGTTTTTGTCTGACTTCGGTGTGCCTGACCGGGATTGTGGGGTGTGTTGGTGTTGTTCTGTGACGACCTGGCTTGCCCAGGGCGCCATACAGGCCCGTGTGGATGGTGCGTCCTACGTCATCCAAACAGGCCAGCATTGTGGTCTTGTGCATTACAATACTTTTATCTGCTCTGCTGAGGGCAGATCAAAGTATTGTAGTGCGCATGTGCAGGCGGATTTTAACCTTTCCTCGCGCCTGCGCATTACAGTACTTTGCTCTGCCCTCAGTAGGGTAGGTGAGAGCGTGTCTACGCAGGACCGCAATGCCGGCCTATGTGGATGATGTAGGACATGTCATCCATACTGGGCTGGGTAGAAGGAGACGGCGACCGCTGCAGAGATAATGCGCCAGGCTGGAAAGAGGTGACACTCATCAGACTGGACCGCCCCCTATGGGAGTATAATAAAGGTATTTTTACATTCTACAGAGCGGCCTGGGCTCTTATATACAGTATTCACGAATGCTATATATAACAGCTCACTGGTGGTGGCTGCAGCTTATAGTCGCCAAATCTGGTGACAGGTTCCCTTTAAAGGCTATGCCTCAAGTATTCCATGTCAAGGAGAAATAAATAAGTTAATCTACCTTGTGTTTTACATGGCATCTATCTTTGGAAAATCAGCATATTCTTTATGTAAGCTGGATGTTTAGATGGATTTTCCAATGAACAAAGTTCATTTTAATCAATAGATCTTAGAATAATAATCATCACAATTGGATGTGTTTATATAAAATGTTCCTGTGCTGAGATAATCTGATATATGTCTCCCTGCTATGTACTGCGTCATGGCCGTGTCTGATCATACAGGGACATGGCCTGATCATACCACATCTCCTGGCCAGGGGAGGACATAAAACATTATACAGACATTACAGCAGGGATTCACAAATCATTCTTTCTTTGAGGTAAAACAGTATTTAAAAATAGGGAAAGGTTTTACATCACAAAAAGAATCATCTATGATCCCATGCTATAATGTCAGTATAATTTTTTGCCTCCTCCTTGGCCCAGGAGATGTGGTATGATCAGGCCATGTCCCTGTACGGTCAGACACAGCCATTACACAGTACATAGCAGGGGCACATATATAAGTTATCTCAGCACAGGAACATTTTTTTTTAAACACATCCAATTATGGAACTTATTATTCCAAGATCTATTGATTAAAATAAATTTTAAAATTGACTTTGTTTGTAGGGAATCCCCTTTAAATGTTTTCATAAAATAGTGTCTAATCCCTATACCTATGTTTTTTGTTATATTTAAGTTTTGACCTGGGTTACTGATCATCATCTAAAATCCAGCCTCTGCTACTGTTTTTCTCTATTTTCCTGACAGCTTGTGTGTCGCCCACCCGTAGCGGTCGCCCCAGGGACACCTCTCCACCTTCGGGGACACCGCAGGTTCTCCACTTATTGGTATCTCTGGCCACAGGTATGTCAGGTTTATTTACATGGGAGTCGAGACACCACTCACGGTTTGCAGTCAGGGATATGGGTGACCGCCACTGCAGGTTTAACGAGCGTCTGGGGCTGATGGGGTCTGCAGTCGGATGGTATGGCCTCCCGTGAGCGAGGCTAGCCCCAGGGGCTCGAGTGTGTAGAACAACAAGTCCCAGAATAACTCAGGCACAGTCCAAGATGTCTTTCAACTTGTTTACTCACTTTCAGGTGTTTTTGTGAGGTAACCCGGGCGATGCTGAGATAAACCAGGAGGAACCAGGTATCCTTTAGGCCGGTCTAAGGGTAACCGTTAACTCGCCTTCCTAGCACTTCTTGTTTCAGATAACCCCTGACTTGAAGTACCGTGGGATTCATCCAGGGAAGTCTCTACTGCCTTTTCTCCCCTTTTTGGCCCGTTTGCTGGCAACGTGGACCAAGAAAGATGGCTCCAGGCTCGATCCTCCTTATAGGCCCCCTCGTTGTTGCTGATGCTTGGACTCTAGTTGGTTGGTGTGGGACTTGTGGTCCCCCCACCGGCAGGTTTAGCAGATCAATAAATGGACGTCTACTCTAGGGACCTGTTCCCCATGCGTGCCTAGTCACCAGGGGTCCCCGTACACGACCATCTGACTTCCTCAGTGTCTTTCTGTCCGACTTGCTGGTAACCGTTCTCCCCCGCTAATGGCTACTACACGTGCAGGGTCTGACTAGCGTGTCCGCGCGCGTCTCTCCTTCTCCTTTCTTGCGCCTTCTGCTACCAGACTGACTAACTCCTACTACTTTCCTTACAGCCACTGCCACCTTAGCTTCCAGACCCTCCCCTATACCCCTAGATGAGATGTGGAGGAACGCCCACTCTTGGGTCTGCCCAAGAGACCCCTCTAAGGTGTGGGAGACCTGGTTGCTATGTGTCTGTGCGTACACACCCTATTTCAGCCTTTAGAATCACCTGGAAGTACTGTCCCAGCATGGGTGCAGTACTCAGTGGTGCCTGACCAGGTCAGGGGCGCCACACTTGTCCAACTATGTCTGGTTTAATCCAGACCACAGTTGAAAGCAAGGTCAGATACTACAGTATAATAAGGTATGTATGTGTCTATACTTTCAACCACTTAAGAAATAATGTTTGGCACACCATGCTAAGTCTGAACTGGGTGCAAAAACCCTAAAAAAAACTTCACTATATAAAGAGAAGGGCTGCACACCAGCGACAGTACAAGGGGAACAAATGTAAAGCAGAAACTGCAGTGTGAATACTGGCATGAACAATATAATAGCTATATGTGAAAATGAAAATATGACAATGGAATCTGCATTACTGCCATGAACTTAAGAATAAAGAGAAATTTAGCTATTGAATTGATCAATGCAACAGAGCCCCGAAACCTTGTCACGGTATTCTCTTACATTGGGGTCCCTAGCTAATGTGTGTCCTCTCTTGCAGTTATGCAGGTATCATTGTCATATTTTCATTTTTACATATAGCTATTAAATTTTTCATGTCAGTATTCACACAGCAGTTTCTGCTTTACATTTATTCCCCTTGCACTGTCGCTGGTGTGCATACCTTCTCTCCATATAGTATACTTTCAACCACTGTCTGGAATCTGTCAGCAGGTTTTTGCTGTTATCTGAAGACCACATGAGATAGGGGCTAAGATCGCACTCATGTGTCGCTTATTAGGCTGTATTCTGTTGTTTAATTACAATGAAGATTTTATTACTACATGATTATCACTGTCCTAACTACCGGCTATGAGCAGTTGTCCCACTAAGCATCCTATTGATAAGCAGCTCACTGTCAGTATACAATGTGTGGTGTGGTGTGGTTGGGGATAGCTTTCTTAGCTCTGCTACATGCTACATTAAGAACTCTGTGTCACAACAGCTGCGCCCAGTAAACTAAGTGATGCATTGATGGAATCAGGGTCTCTTTTCCTACATCATGCTGCTCTCAGATAAGATAGCAAAACCCAGGTGAAAGATTTTTTTTTTTTACCAGGTTTTAAAGGCAAACATAATACCCAGGTGAGCAGTGAGAATTAAATAAGTTAAAAACTGACCACTTTAAAAATGTGACAAGTCCTCTTTAAATAGATAAGAACTGAGCCAAAAGTATCCATTAAAGTGGACCTCTTACTTGCAGCGCAATCCAGAAACGTGTGCTAGAATCAGGGGAGTGCAGGGATTTTCAATAGGCATTTGATGCGATTTTTTTGAGCAAGTGACAAGTTTTCTTTAAAACATTGTCAATATTATCTTTATTTTATCAAATGTATTGGAGATAAGATTTTCTGGCACTTATTATTGCAGGAGTACAGGTTCATCAGAGAGCTCTCCCGGTCACTGACTTGTTAGTGCAGCCTTCCCAACAGACTGCACAGCACTCCTATGGCAGATGAAGAACAGACTGTTTCCAGACCTGTCCATCAGCCTCTTCCAACTGGAAAACAGCTTTCCCATGTTACTTAAAGGGGTTATCCGGCTTATTTTGTCTTTTTTATGTCATTTCACTATTGGGCTACATTGGGGCTGGTAAGTAGATAGTAACTACTTACCTGCCCTGCGGTCAGCTCCTCTCTCCCGACTCAGAGCAGTCATGTGACCGCTCCTGGCAGGATTTTACTGCTTCCTGTGATGTCACGTCGACAGGGGCTGGAGCTTATGCTTGAATATAGACGGGTATCACAGCCGACATCATGTAGCCGCCTTGCTGGGCAGGTACAGTGCGCCGTAGTGCCCGCCCCCCTTCCCTGCACCCTCCCACACATACCATAGTGCAGTTGTCTCAAAGACAATGACCTTATGCTACATGCGCCCCTGATGCTGCTTGC
Organism: Anomaloglossus baeobatrachus; assembly: GCF_048569485.1. Classification (NCBI taxonomy): domain Eukaryota; kingdom Metazoa; phylum Chordata; class Amphibia; order Anura; family Aromobatidae; genus Anomaloglossus; species Anomaloglossus baeobatrachus. Next base: position 239,777,906 of record NC_134357.1, on the reverse strand, counting down.
GGCTCATAGGCTGGCAGGCCCCTTGCTGATCGTGGCCTGTGCTGAGGCCGCGCAGTCAGCGCTTTATATCAGAGGACAGATTCCCCGGCGCTGCTCAGATGCAAGCTCTGTATACAGCCGCCGGCCAATTAGAGGCCAGCTTCGGATCACTGGAGAAGCTGTATAGAGAGCTCGTCCCTTCGCAGCGCCCGGGAATCTGTCCTCTGATATAAAGCGCTGTCAGTGCGGCCCCTGATGCTGCTTGTGGCTCACAGGCGAAAGGCCACCTTGCTGATTGCTTCCTGTGCAGGGGCCACACAGCGCTTTATAATCACAGGACAAATTTTCGGCCGCTGCTCAGACGCAAGCTCTGTATACAGCTACTGCAATGATCAGCTGTGGCGCCCTGGACAAGCCAGGACGTCACAGGTACTGCAACAACACACCCCACACCCCGGTTAGGCACATCAGTCACACACACAAATCCTTGTTGCCTCCCTCCAGGGGCTGATGTCCACACCAGGTGGGGCGGGGCCAGGTGGTTGGCCCCACCCACTGAGGAGTTCACAGTCCTGGAGGCGGGAAAGGAAGCCAGAGTAGTTTTTGAGTTGAGGAGAGTGGAGGAGTGAAGTGGTAAAGGAGCAGTCTGACCGTGTCCGGGTACGTGGCCCGGGCACCCACAGCAAGGTTGGCAGACGGTGGTGACCGTCTGCAGGCGAGGCCGATTGACGCACAACCGCAAGGACCGGGCTCGGGCGGTGGCCCGCCGGTACCGGACCGGGGAGCGAAGAGAAGCCAGCACCATTCGGCAGGGCCTACGGACCCCGACCAGGCTTTTAGTCGCCGTTAAACCGGTCAAATCCGTCAGCGACGGGAACCTCCGGGGTTTCCCAGCAGCAAAGACCCGACTGAAGGCAACCTCTCAACCGTGAAGGGAAATACAGCTACCGCCACAGCTAGAGTTCCCAGGGCCAGCGCCTGCGGGCAAAAGGGGCTCCTCTGGCAAATACACCGCTGGGGAGCGGGTCATCGGTGGGAAGCCATCAGGGCCGAAAACACATCAAAGGTGCAGGGAGAGACAGTCACCGCCAACCTACCGGGAGTGACCACCGCAGCCATCTGTGGGACCAGTCCATCCAGCCGTTTGTTTTACCAGAGACTCCGTGTACGTTACTGGCTGAGTGAGTACCACCGTGCCTTCCGTCTGGCACTGTGCTGCCCCCGCGACCCTGCACCTCCCCAACTCCTGTCATCCACCTCCCAGTCACCATCACCGGGCCCCGGGACCACCAAATCCCCCTACCCACGGAGGGGAGAGAAACATCTCGGCTGCTCCCTGTCATCGCTCCCGGGATCCCCGTCTAGAGCAGCGGTGGTGTTCCAACCTCACCACAACCGTGGGTGGCGTCATGAACCGACTTCCCAAATCCCAAAAACTATTCCCATTTCACTTACGGGCGAGGAACGCCGCTCGAGTCCCCAGATCCGGCCCACCGCTCGAGCCACCGAGCAGCAGCAGCAGCACCGGACCCGAGCGTGGTGAGCGCAGCGGCCCCCCTCCCCGCCTGCGACACAGCCACCGGCCCATCAGAGGCCAGCATCGGATCACTGGAGAAGCTGTATAGAGAGATTGGGAATCTGTCCTCTGATATAAAGCGCTGTCAGAAGCAGGACACCGAGGGAACGAGGACAGGTGAGAAGGATTTGTCTTTGGTTTTTTTTTGCATGTGTGAAGTAAGGCACAATATGGGACACTACTACAGGATGGAGAATTGCTACAAGAAGAGGAGCAGGAAAGGGGACGTTACTACAGGATGAGCAGAATGGGCACAATATTATAGGATGGGCACATTATTACATTATATGTGTCCATATTGTCCTCTGCTAGAGGTCTGTGCAGAGCAGAATACTGACAGCCAATGAGTGTGCAGAGTGCGGGGATGGACATTGAGGCCAGGCGGTGCCAGCTCTGACTGTGAGGTTTGGCACAGGAAGATAAATTCCACTAGTTTAGGGATGTACATATAATAATCATAAACCCTATCTAAAACTTAACATTTATTCTTAATTTGATTCTAAATGTTCTGTCCCCACTTAAAGGCGATGGAAGGCGTGTAGTTGTGAGAGGTTGTGAGAATCTTACCTTCGTTTTTCCTAAAGGTGAGGCAGACAGGACCAGAGCGCTCCAGAGTGAAACATGCACATGCTGAGATGAAACAATGGTGGTTTATTTTCTCCAAAGGTTAGGACATGCAGAGTGCAGTAATCCAAGTACTTGGCATTGTAATTCTCCAGTGATGTTTGTCTCTGAAGCTACTACGTGGTCAGAAGACTTTGCTTCAGCCGCTCCAATAAGGGATGTGTTTCTCACAAAACTCTGGCTGGAATGAACATACCAGGATGTGATGCAAGAGGGTCATCAGACACTCTCATGGGCTGGACAAAAGAAACAGAGGAGCCAAAAGGTCTGACCAGTAGATGGCAGCAGAGACAAGCATGAAAAACATTAAATAACAGTTTTAACTAAGTCAAATAGAAACAGCACACCCCCCGTCGGAAATTCACTTGGGGATTTCACTATTGAGTCCATAATACAACCTGAAAGGAAAGGCATGTTAAATGCAAAAACAAGATCAATTGAGTCCAAACAAGAAGGATGGCTCAAAGTTCAGGTCCGGTAGCGTTCATCTTGTAGGGACACTCTTTATGGGCAAAAGCCTAACAAGTTCGTGGATTGGCCTTGCAAAGGTCTTCGTCTCACCTTTCCTGATGACCTTTAGCTCCACCTTCCGAACATTGCCGTCCTGGCTAGGCAGTATCCTAGTAATCAGTCCCATAGGCCAGTCAGTCCTTTCTGTGGTCTGATCTTTCATGAGGACTAGGTCTCCTTCCTTGAGGTTCGGCTTGGGATGTCGCCACTTCTTTCTTCCTTGAAGAATGGTGAGGTATTCCTTCCTCCATCGGTTCCAGAAGTAGTCAGCCAAGTATTGAACCCGTTTTCAGTGTTTTTGATAAGTGTTCGCGTGGGTGAACTCTCCGCTGGGCATTACCGCGTTGTCAGTTTTTTCGGTAATAATAGTAGGAGTCAATATGGTTGGTGTTTCTGGATCCATGTTCACCGGCACAAGGGGTCTTGAATTGATAATGGCTGAGACTTCAGCTAAAAGAGTGACTAGAGTCTCATGTGTGAGTCTTGAGGAATTGACGTCCATTAGCATGGAGTTCAAGATGTTGCGTGAAATCCCGATCATCCTCTCCCAGGAGCCTCCCATATGAGAACTGTGAGGGGGATTGAAGATCCAGGTGCAACCTTTCTCTGCCAGCTGATCTTGGATAGGCTTGGTGTCGATGTTCAGTTCTCTACATGCACCGACGAAGTTGCTTCCACGGTCAGACCTCAGCTGTTTCACTGGTCCTCTGATGGCAAGGAACCTTCTCAAGGCGTTGATTAGGCTGGAAGTATCCATGGACTCTAACACCTCAATGTGAACGGCTCGAACACTCATGCAGGTGAATAACACAGCCCACCGCTTACTGTTTGCTTGGCCGCCGCGAGTTCTACGTGTGGACACCACCCATGGTCCGAAAATGTCTAGGCCCACGTAGGTGAAAGGTGGCTCTGTAGAAAGTCTGTCTGTAGGCAAGTCAGCCATTTGTTGGTACAGTTGTTTTCCTCTCGCTTTACGACAGTGCACACAATCGTGTAGTATTTGTGCTACACGTCTCTTCATCCCAATAATCCAGAGGCCTGCAGACCGTAAAGCACCTTATGTAATTTGCCTGCCTTGGTGTTCAGTCTTTTCATGGTGGTGTCGGATCAACAAGACTGTAACATGGTGTTTGTTGGGAATGATGAGAGGATTTTGTTCTGCAACTCCAAGATGAGCATGAGTTAAACGACCACCAACTCTCAGTAAGCCGAAACTGTCGATGATTGGGTTTAAATTAGCGAGAGGACTTCTTAATGGAATCTGCTGTTTGTTGTATAAACACTTCCATTCTATGGCGAATTCACTCTGTTGGAGGTGGCGTATTATGAGGGACTCGCTATGGGAGATGTCCTCAGCAGAAAGGGGTTTGTGGCAGACATGCCAGCGATGACAGTCTTTGTTTTTAAGGTTCGTATGATAGCATCTGGCGATGTGCACTAACCTAGCGACAGTACTGACGAGCCTCATCCAGCTGGAGAAACGTTCAAAACATTGGCAACCGAGGTTGGAAGTTTTTTCTGCACTGGTGGCCAGGGTATTGACTTCAGCTCGGACATCTGGATCGTCGTCTGGATCTAGGATGCTGAAGGCTTCCTGGACACCTTCTTCTGACTGTCTCAGCAGGAACTCTGGACCTGTAAGCCAAGAAGAGTTAGCAAAAGAACTTATAGACATAGGTCTAGTTGCGTGATCTGCTGGATTCAGTTCAGATGGTACATAACGCCATTGTTCTGGTTTGGAGGATTTCCTGATCCTTTCAATGCGGTTACTGACGTACACATAAACTCGTCTTGATTGATTGTAGATGTAACCTAAAACGACCTTACTGTCAGTGTAGTATTGGACCTCATCTATTTCGACACACAGTTCTTGTCGTATAAAGTCGGCAATTTCCACTGCCAAAATGGTGCCACAGAGTTCCAGTCTGGGAATGGTATGGTCAGGCTTCGGGGCTAGCTTCGCCTTGCCAAATACAAATCCAACGTAATTTTGTCCGTTGGGGTCTGTCACTTTCAGGTATGCAACCGCTGCTATGGCTTCTGTGGAGGCGTCTGAGAAGATGTGTAGTTCATTCTTTATGCTAGAAGTGAGGGAGATTTTGATATAACATCTTGGGATGTGAATGTTGTTCAACCCACACAACGACTGTTTCCAAGCTTCCCATTTTTGCTGTTTGTCGGAAGGGAGTGGGGTATCCCAGTCCTTGACGGTTTCAGAGAATTGTCTCAGCAAGGATTTGCCTTGTATAGTGATAGGCGCCACAAATCCCAGTGGGTCGAATAAGCTGTTCACTATAGAGAGGACACCACGTTTTGTGAATGGCTTGTCTGAGCAACTTACTTGAAATCCGAAGGAATCGGCTGCAAGATCCCATCTGATGCCCAGGCTCCTCTGCACGGGTGGACTGTCTAGCCCCAAGTCAATGTCCTTGAACCCAGGGGCGTGATCACCCGACTCAAAGGCTCTCATTACGGTCAGGCTATTGGAAGCAATTTTGTGTAACCTGAGTTTTGCCTGGGACAGCATGCCTTGAGTCCTTTTGAGCAAATCAATGGCTTCTTCCTCGGTGGGTAGTGATTTGAGCCCATCATCTACATAAAGGTCTTTCTCAACAAAGTCTTTGGCGTCTGTTCCATACTCAGACTCTGCCTCTAATGCGGTTCTCTGGAGGCCATAGGTTGCAACTGCGGGTGAAGGGCTGTTTCCAAATACGTGGACCCTCATACGATATTCCACCATCTCTTTATTGGTGTCATTATCCTTGTACCACAGAAATCTGAGGAAGTTCCGGTGGTCCTCTCTGACTAGGAAACAGTGGAACATCTGTTCAATATCGGCAGTGATGGCGACAAGCTCTTTTCTGAACCTCAGCAATACTCCTACCAAGTTGTTTGTTAGGTTAGGACCTGTGAGGAGAACATCGTTAAGAGATACGCCTTCATGTTTGGCGCTGGAGTCGAAGACAACCCTGATTTGATTAGTTTTTCGTGGGTGGTATACACCGAATGAAGGCAGATACCAACACTCTTCGTTCTTCTTCAAAAATGGAGCAGGTTCTGCATGGTTGTTGCGGAATATTTTGTCCATAAAGGCAACAATATGTTCTCTCATTTCAGGTTTGCTGTTCATAGAACGCTGAAGAGAGTTAAATCTGGTCTGAGCTTGAGCTCGGTTGTTTGGGAGTCTTACCCTGGTAGATCGGAAGGGTAACGGAGAGACCCAATGGTTGGTTTTGTCTTTAGAAAACTCACAGTCCATTATTCCGATGAATTCTCTGTCCTCTACTGACAAGGCTACTTTATCGTCGTCCTTGGTTGTGAGAAAGACTGATCTTCCCAAGTTGTCTATATGCAGAGAAGAAGCGATGTCAGGTAGCTGTATTGTGTCTGGAGACTTTTCTTTCACTCCATAGTGATGAGGACATGGCTTTAGGCAGGTTGTGCGCCCATCTCCATGCATGTAAGTCTTGAAGGAATCAATTCCTGATCGGTCAACGCACACATTTCCTATGACTACCCATCCCAAGTCCAGTCTCTGGGCGTATGGTACATAGTCAGGCCCATTACACTGTTGTCGCACCTTGTGTACCCTTAGATTGTCTCTGCCGAGCAGGAGTAGAATCTCTGCGTTATTGTCCAGAGGTGGGATAACACTAGCGAGGTGTCTTAGGTGTGGTTGATGAAATACAGCTTCTGGGGTAGGAATTTCATTCCTGTGGCTGGGTATTTGGTCACATTCAACGAGCGTTGGTAGAGGTATTTCAGTCTTCCCATTGATAGGAGAAGCAATGAATCCCTGGGCTCTTCTGCCGCTAGTCTCTATGCGACCCGAGCAGGTGTTCAAGGTGTAGGGTTCTGATGGTCCATTAATTCCGAAGGCTTCAAAGAATTTGGTTCCTGCCAGGGACCTTTTGCTTTGCTCGTCTATGATGGCATATACCTTCATTGCCTTTTCTGGATGTCCCTCGGGATAAACCTTGATGAGGCATATTCGGGCACAACATTTCTGTGTTTGGCCCTCTCCACATACCTCTGAGCATGAGCAGGAGACGGCTGTGGTGGTGTCAGTCTGATTCTTGGACTCCCCGCCATGACTTGGTGTGGGAGTGGTGGTGACTGCAGCCGGTGTGTCTCTAGCTAGCTGGGTTGGGTGCATGGCTGAAACGTGTTTTTCACTATGACACTCCTCACACTTGACGATGGATTTACAGTCCTTGGCCATGTGCTCAAGTGATGCGCAGCATTTGAAACAGATCCCAAGCTCTGTGAGGACTTTCTTGCGCTCCTGTAGGGTTTTGGATCTAAACCCTCTGCACTTGTTCAGTGAGTGCGGTTTTTTATGGATGGGACATTCTTGATTGAAAGACTTATCTCGTGATGAGATGGTGTACTGTTTATCTGTGGGTGTTGCAAGTGATGGTAGCTCAGTCTTCCTGACACTCACAGTGTTCTTAATGTCTCTGCGTTTGTGTATGGCACCTTCATACCTTGATAATGATGATGATGCAGCTGCCGAAGTGTTGAACTCTAGGAAGTCGAGGCTGGGGTCGTTCCTCATCTGGGCCTGCTCGTCGATGAACTTGCAGAACTGAATAAATGGGGGAAAGGTGGCGTCATGCACTCTTTTGTACCTTGAGACTGACGTTGCCCATTTCTCCTGCAGACTGTATGGCAGCTTCACCACGATTGGGTTCACTCCATGGGCTGTATCCAGGTTGCACAGCCCAGACAGACGAGGGTCTCTTTTGGCGAGCTCCAGCTCCATGAGCAGATCACTTAGGTCTTGAAGCTTGTGAACTTCTTTAAGGTTGATCTTTGGGATGTCCTGCAGTCTCTTGAATAGGGCTTTCTCTATTGCTTCTGCGCTGCCAAAAGTGCGTTGCAGTCTTTGCCATGCAGCAGCGAGACTTGCTTCTGCTTGACCCACGTAGAAGGTTCTGAGGCTCTTGATACAGTTTGTAGAGCCTGGGCCCAACCACTTGATCATGAGGTTGAGCTCCTGTTCTGCAGTTAAGTTGAGATTGGCGATGGCTGCCTTGAAAGTTGCTTTCCAGGCCCTGTAGCTCTCTGCACGATCATCAAATTTCGTGAGACTAGTGTTGATTAGCTCTCTGCTCACCATGAACCTGGCAAACTCAGACATATCTGATTTCTCACCACTTGTTGCCACGACGACTGGTGATGCCCCTGGGGCGTATGGGCTGCCTGGCGTGAATGGATGAGATGTTCCCGGGTAAAATGACGTTGCTGCAGGGTTGAGCTGTGGTTTAGCCTCTGTAGATTCTGATGACCGCTGCTTGAGCTGTGGAAGTGGGTCAGGAAACACTTGGTTGCCATCTTGCCGTGGTGACTGTGTTTGAGAGGGCACCTCTTGGTGACTGTTATTAATTTGCTCGGGTGCTTTAGGTGGTACTGGCACTGGTAGAGGTAAGTTGGAGGTTTCGGTGTTGTCGGCTTGGACGGTACTGCAAACCGGGGTTGCTACAGGTAACTGATTCAGTACATAGTCTCTTGTGTGATCAACTGGATTGTCTGCTTCCAGTGGTGGCGAGTGAGCTGGATCAGGACCTTGGATCAATGCTTGCTCAAGTAGTCTCACTTTAGCTGGTGCAACTTCCTCTTCCATCTGTGACCGAAGAATCCTTATCCGAGCCTCCACTTCTGCCTTTTTGGCTTCTGCTTTAGCGGCTTCTGCTTTTGCAAGGGCTTCTGCTTCTGCCCTTTTGGCTTCTTCCTCTACTTCTCTTTCTGTGAAGGAACGTCTCACCTTGGATTCCTCTGCTCTTATGCGGGCCTCTAGTATCCTGTCGTTCAGGGCTGAGCTTCTTGAGGATGATGACCCGGATGACCGAGAGGAACGTCTAGATGAGATTGATCGGTGTGATCTGGTTTCTTGCTGGTGAGAGATACGGTGTTCGGCCTTGTCTATGGCATCTTGCACCTTAGCATCTCTTTCCTTGTCCACCTCTTCTGCCTTGCTCAGGTCTGAAAGAGCTTCATCAATTTTAGAGTCTTTTAGAAAGGTAATGTACCTTGTGGACAGTCTCTTGTATCTTTCATGAGCTGTGTTCAGTCGTTCCAGAGCGGTTTGTAAGCATGCGGCATCACCTGATGAGGATTCAAGTCTTGACATGTAATAGGTGACTCGTTCCCACAGTTCTTCCAGGTGTTCACATAGCTCATCTTTCATAGTGTGATAGTTTTCAGTGACCTTCATCGTGGGTTTGAAAGAGCGCTTCGGTCGGACAACTTGGTCTGCTGAAAGCGCGGGATCTGCCTCCTGGGCTTCATGATGGATGGTATCTGATTGTATTTGCTCTGTTTCAGCAGTGGGGAACTGTCCAAGGTCTTTTTTGGCCATTTTGATTTAAGGTGTACTGTCTCTTTAAGAAACTTGACTTTTGAATAGGGGTCCGAAAATCGTTGTGCAGCTCTGCAAGGACTCCCTGATGAGATTCCCAAGGTGTCTTTAGCAAAACTTGGGGTTCGCAATCCAGTAATATGCAGTAATGAGGTGTAATGTACGGCAAGTCTATAGAAGGAGTATAGCAAGAGGGAAACAGCAGGTGCATAAACTGTCCCTTTACAATGCAAGCAGAGGTGATACAGGATGTGGCAGATGGGAGAGCTTCCCCTTAGGCTTGTCCAGGCATGCACTGTTGCAGGCAGACTAGTGCACAAGGCTTGTTGCTAGGCAGATTACATGGGAAGTTACAGGGCTCTTAGGGATCTGTAGCCGGGGTATTGAGCTATTAAGCAGTCTTCTGACTGATTTGGCCTCTCAAGGCAGTTTTTGCTTTGGGCTGTTAAGCAGTCTTCTGACTGTTTTGGCCTCTCAAGGCAGTTTTTGCTTTGGGCTGTTAAGCAGTCTTCTGACTGTTCTGTCCCCACTTAAAGGCGATGGAAGGCGTGTAGTTGTGAGAGGTTGTGAGAATCTTACCTTCGTTTTTCCTATAGGTGAGGCAGACAGGACCAGAGCGCTCCAGAGTGAAACATGCACATGCTGAGATGAAACAATGGTGGTTTATTTTCTCCAAAGGTTAGGACATGCAGAGTGCAGTAATCCAAGTACTTGGTATTGTAATTCTCCAGTGATGTTTGTCTCTGAAGCTACTACGTGGTCAGAAGACTTTGCTTCAGCCGCTCCAATAAGGGATGTGTTTCTCACAAAACTCTGGCTGGAATGAACATACCAGGATGTGATGCAAGAGGGTCATCAGACACTCTCATGGGCTGGACAAAAGAAACAGAGGAGCCAAAAGGTCTGACCAGTAGATGGCAGCAGAGACAAGCATGAAAAACATTAAATAACAGTTTTAACTAAGACAAATGGAAACAGCACACTAAAAGGTATGTTACCACATGTATGTGAATACGTGATTATGTGCACAGAAGATGTGCACATGTGCATCATGTGAATCTGGCAGCATCCTGACTGCAGCAGGTTTATCATACCACAATAGATGGATATCGGCCTCCTGATGAACCATGAAATGGGGAAACGTGTTGAGGCAGCATAAGCTATGTTTTACATCCCTGCTATAATTGAGAATTTATTGAGAAAGTTTTGCGGCCTCTTATCTTTAGAGGTTGATTGTGAGCTTCATCTTGGCATAATATCACTTTATGGTTTTGCACTGCACTTTATTTACAGGCACTGCACTTTATCTTTTGGCTAGGGGCTCATGGGGTTATTAGCAGGGACAGTCGTCGAGGAGTGGGGGCGCCATTACGTATCTTTAGGGTGCCAACCTCCACGGCTAGGTAGAGCACAGGAGGGAGTGGATATTGTAGGGATTATTTCCCTCTCTCTTCTGTGCACATAATCACTTATTCACATAAATGTGGTAACATACCTTTTAGAATCAAATTAAGAATAAATGTTAAGTTTCTGATAGGGTTTATGATTATTGTTGGCACAGGAAGATGTCAAGTTTGCTTGAGCTGCAGGTAAATAAAGTGTCTGTAGAGAATAAAGTGATAATTCAAGAGGAACAAAAGTCAGAAACAAAACAAAAATGTAGGGATATATTTTATATGACAATACAGCAGAGATTAGCTTAAAACGTTTTTGGGGAGTTTATGTGGGACAACTTCTTTAACCTACAAGTATGTCCCCAACACATCTGTTAAATTTAAAATGGAAAACACTTCAAATCCTTGGGAAACGTCTTTACACAAGTGTTCAGAGAAGAAAGAATCAAATCAAAATCCTATTAAAGGGGTGCTATCTTCTAATGATAATAAAATGACCCTGCCTACCTGTCTCAATCTATACAACAAAGCTAACAAGAAATGTAGACAACAGCAATTAGTCATATATGTTATGTTCTGGTGACCAATGTACAAACTGAAATATTTGAGGATTTTATATATACTCGTGTGTATATATATATATATATATATATATATATATATATATATATATATATACTGTATATATATATATAGATACTTGCAAAGAAAAATCACACTTTTTTTCTTAAAACATTTAATAAAAAGCATGGAATACTGAAGACCTGGTGTTGAATAAAAACTGTTATTAAAGAAAACTAAAAACATTGTGTTAAAAAGTAATTAATTGGAGAGAAGTAGAATGAACTCGTAGAATTGTGCTGGCAATATTGTGAGTAAGACTTACCCCCCGATCACTGCGTAGTGCTAACTTTAGCGTTTTGTAGAAGAGGAAGAAAATCATTTGCGCTGGTCAGTTAAGGGCTTAAGGGCATTCAAGTAAAACCTTAATATTCCAACAAAAACGTCTGAAAGATGGGGGTCTTTTAAGCTTGCACTAGAAGTTGGGGAAGGTTTGCGTTTTTGTTTCACCATTGTGACAATGCTCTTATGTTTTGTGGAGATGAAGAAGAGATTCGCACACCTTAAGAATGCCACCCAAAAAATCTCTTGGACAATTTTTTTTAAAGATTTCTTGACAAGAATAAGATTAAATTAGAAAAGATGCATTATCTGACTTATATACAATGCAATGTTGCCTAAGATCTCTGGAAATAACAAAACTTCTCATACTCAATTGCTGTCATTGCCACAGATCCAGCACAGGCCGCTGCATGGTCTGCACCAGCACTGTTCACGAGACCACTGCAGCCTGTTATTACCTGCAGTGGTCAGGTATCTTAGACACAGGAGCAGACAATAGGCGAATATGGGTCTATGTACTGGCGTCAACGGGAAGTATACAAGATTGTGTTATTTAAAAAATAAATAAAATTGCAGACCCCAGGCATCATTGTATTCAGCCCAAAAACACCTTAAAGAGGTTATCCCATGAAAACAAGCCGTCACCTATTCATAGGAAAGGTGATAACTTCCTGACTGGTGTGGCTCCGACCATGAGAACCCACTTAGATAGGCAGAACAGGGCACTTTCATTTCCGTTAGAATGGAGCAGCTCTGTGCTTGCTCAACCACCACTCCACTTATTCCCAATGAGACTGCTGGATGCTGCACTTGGCTTTTCCTGGCAGCCTTCTAGAGAATGAATGGCAATATGGTCAGTCATCTAACCTGCCATTCCATATTGTAATGGGGATAAATGTACCCTGTCTAGGATTCACTGTTCTGCTGAATGGAGCAAGTCTCGAAGGTCAAACCCCCACAATCAACAAATTGTCACTGAAGAACCCTTTAAAAAGGAGATAATCCTATTATATTGAGCCATATTCACACATACAGTGAAGGAAATAAGTATTTGACCCCTTGCTGATTTTATAGGTTTGCCCACTGACAAAGACATGAACACTCTATAATTTTACGGGTAGGTTAATTTTAACAGTGAAAGATAGAATATCCAAAATAAAATCCAGAAAATCACATTGTATAAATTATATAAATTTATTAGCATTTTGCAGAGAGAAATAAGTATTTGATCCCTGTGGCAAACAAGACTTAATACTTGGTGGCAAAACCCTTGTTGGCAAGCACAGCAGTCAGACATTTTTTGTAGTTGATGATGAGGTTTGCGCACATGTCAGGAGGAATTTTGGTCCACTCCTCTCTGCAGATTATCTCTAAATCATTACGATTTTGAGGCTGTCGCTTGGCAAGTCGGACCTTCAGCTCCCTCTATAAGTTTTTTATGGGATTAAGGTCTGGAGACTGGCTAGGCCACTCCATGACCTTAATGCTTTTTTGTGAGCCACTCCTTTGTTGCCTTGACTGTATATTTTGGGTCATTGTTGTGCTAGAAGGCCCAGCTACAACCTATCTTTAATATCCTGGTGGTTCTCACTCACTATTTTATGGTACATGGCTCCATCCATTGTCCCATTGATGCGGTGAAGTAGTCCTGTGCCCTTAGCAGAGAAACACCCCCAAAACATGTTTCCACCTCCATGCTTGACAGTGGGGATGGTGTTCTTTGAGTCATAGGCAGCATTTCTCTTCCTCCAAACACAGCGAGTTGAGTTAATGCCAAAGAGCTCAATTTTTGTCTCATCTGACCACAGCACCTTCAGCCAATCACTCTCAGAATTATCCATGTGTTCATTGGCAAACTTCAGACGGGACGACTGCACATGTGCATTCTTAAGCAGTGGGACTTTGCGGGCACTGCAGGTTTTAAGCCCTTATGGCGTAATGTGTTACCAATGGTTTTCTTTGACAGTGGTCCTAGCTGCCTTGAGATCATTAACAAATTCCCCCCTGTAGTTTTAGGCTGGTCTCTCACCTTCCTCATGACCCTGGATACTCTATGAGGTGAGATTTTGCATAGAGTCCCAGATCAATGTCAACTGACAGTCATTTTGCATTTATTCCATTTTCTTACTATTGCACCAACAGTTGTCTCCTTGTCACCCAGTGTCTTACGTATGGTTTTGTAGACAATTCCATCCTTGTGGAGGTCTATGATCTTGTCCCTGACATCCTTAGGCTGCTTTCACACATCAGTTTTTTGGCATCAGGCACGATCCGGCGAAAAAACTAATGCGACGGATCCGGCAAAAAAACAGATCAGTTGCATCAGCTTTTTCCATCAGTTCCTTCAGTTTTTTGATGGATCCGTTGTGTTACTGAGCATGCTCAGTTCAAAAAACCGGATCCGGCAGCTGTATCCGTTTTTTTTGCCGCATTCTGATGGAGCCACGTCCATAGGCTTCCATTATAAAACACGCTGTATGGCGCCGGATCCGGCGCAATGCGGTTTTTCGCCGGAGACAAAAAACGTTCCACTCAGCGTTCCATCCGGCCGCCAGACAAGCAAATTTTGCAGGATCCGGCAAAAGCCGGATGGAACGCAAGGCCATCCGGCTCAATCCGGCGCTAATAGAAGTCTATGAGGGGGAAAAACGGATCTGGCGGCAACAGACGCCGGATCCGTTTTTTCAGGTTTTTGCCGGATTGTGCCTGATGGCAAAAAACTGATGTGTGAAAGCAGCCTTAGAAAGCTCTTTGGTCTTGCCCATGTTGTAGAGGTTAGAGTCTGTGGACAGGAGTCTTTTATACAGGTGATAAATTAAGACAGCTGTCTTTAATGCAGGTAACGAGTTGATTAGGAGCATCTAACTGGCTGTAGGAGCCAGAACTCTTAATGGTTGGTAGGGGATCAAATACTTATTTCTCTCTGCAAAATGCAAATAATTTAATATAATTTATACAATGTGATTTTATGGATTTTATTTTGGATATTCTATCTCTCACTGTTAAAATTAACCTACCCTTAAAATTATACACTGTTCATGTCTTTGTCAGGGGGCAAACTTACAAAATCAGCAAGGGATCAAATAATTATTTCATTCACTGTATGTACATTTTTTTCCATTTAAAACATCAAATAATGTAAATCCCCACCTGTCCACGGGGGAGCATTACTGACTTCACCTTAAGGCCCCGTCACACTAAGCAACATCGCTAGCAACATCGCTGGTAACGAACAACTTTTGTGACGTTGCTAGCGATGTTGCTGTGTGTGACATCCAGCAACAACCTGGCCCCTGCTGTGAGGTCGTTGGTTGTTGCTGAATGTCCTGGGCCATTTTTTAGTTGTTGCTGTCCTGCTGTGAAGCACAGATCGCTGTGTGTGACAGCGAGACAGCAACAACTAATGTGCAGGCAGCAGGAGCCGGCTTCTGCTGAGGCTGGTAACCAATGTAAACATCGGGTAACCAAGAAGCCCTGTCCTTGGTTACCCGATATTTACCTTTGATACCAGCCTCCTCCGCTCTCACTGCCTGTGCTGCCGGCTCCTGCTCTGTGCACAGATAGCTGCAGCACACATCAGGCAATTAACCCGATGTGTGCTGTAACTAGGAGAGCAAGGAGCCAGCGCTCAGTGTGCGCTGCTCCCTGCTCTGTGCACATTTAGCTGCAGCACACATCGGGTTAATTAACCTGATGTGTGCTGTAACTAGGAGACTGGGGGCTGGTCACTGGTTGCTGGTGAGCTCACCAGCAACTGGTGTAGCCACGCTCCAGCGATCCCTGCCAGGTCAGGTTGCTGGTGGGATCGCTGGAGCGTCGCAGTGTGACAGCTCACCAGCAACCTCCTAGCAACTTACCAGCGATCCCTATCGTTGTTGGGATCGCTGGTAAGTTGCTTAGTGTGACTGGACCTTTAGTGTTGCCAACAACTAGCTCTGGTATTGTAGCCAGTTTGCAATCTTGCTTTAGCACTCATGCTGTAGTTTCAGAACAATTGTTTGGCTAGTTATTTTAACAATTATAATTCCAGCAAATGAAACATATATTGGAAACCATTCAACATGTTGCTGTTCATCAAATTTTCAGTAAGAAAAAATAAATAAAAGTTAGTCTTGTCTGGTATAATTTTGCATGTCTCTTTACTAGAGTTGAGCGCGGTTCGTGGTTCGTGGTTCTCCAGTTCTAGGCTCGAGTGATTTTGGGGCCTGTTCTAGATCGAACTACAACTCGAGCTTTTTTGCAAAAGCTCGATAGTTCTAGAAACGTTCGAGAACGGTTCTAGCAGCAAAAAAACAGCTAAATCCTAGCTTGGTTTCTGCTGTAATAGTGTAAGTCACTCTGTGACTCACACTATTATGACATTTCAGTGTATAGTGTGCGTGAACAGCGCCTTCAGATCACTGCTGTTTCTATAATGGCGATCGCCATTTTTTTTTTTTTTTTTCTTGTCTTCCTTCCCTAAGCGCGCGCGTCTTGTGGGGCGGGCCAGCATGTCAGCCAATCCCAGACACACACACAGCTAAGTGGACTTTTAGCCAGAGAAGCAACGGCATGTGTGATAGGATGTCCATGTCACATGTCCCTGCATTATAAAACCGGACATTTTCTTCCAGGACGCCATTATCTGCCTTCTGCGTCTTTGGTGTCAGACATCACTGTCGCAGCTCCGTCCTCCTCCTGAGTCCTATCGCCGATACAGCTGTATGCGCTGCATACACAGTGTTAGACAGCTTAGGGAGAGCACTTTATAGCAGTCCTTTTAAGGGCTCAAACCGGCAGGGTCAGAGAGCCATAAGTGACAGGTCCTGCAAACAGCAACAGCGTCTGTGTAGCCAAGGTCAGGGATTTCCTCCCTGCATTTCACCATTAGGAGGGAATAGAAAGGCAGGCTTCCATTCCTCTACCCATACCCACAATCCTGCCACTGTACCCTCTTGTCCTCTGCACACTCCAACTCATTATAACTAAGCCATTATACTAGCAAACACTCAGTGTACCTAGTGGCATCCTATACGTGGCTATTGGACTTTGCTATAGTCCCACTAGTGCAAAGACATTTGCAGAGCACGTCTGCCTGCATTGCACACTCCAACTTTTTTAAACTAAGCCATTATACTAGCAAACACTCAGTGTACCTAGTGGCATCCTAAACGTGGCTATTGTACTTTTGTCTATTCACAGTATTGGAACGATATTTGCAGCACGTCTGCCTGCATTGCACACTCAAACTTTTTTAAACTAAGCCATTATACTAGCAAACACTCATTGTACCTAGTGGCATCCTAAACGTGGCTATTGTACTTTTGTCTATTCACACTATTGGAACGATATTTGCAGCACGTCTGCCTGCATTGCACACTCAAACTTTTTTAAACTCAGCCATTATACTAGCAAACACTCAGTGTACCTAGTGGCATCCTAAACGTGGCTATTGTACTTTTGTCTATTCACACTATTGTAAACATATTTGCAGCACGTCTGCCTGCATTGCACACTCAAACTTTTTTAAACTCAGCCATTATACTAGCAAACACTCAGTGTACCTAGTGGCATCCTAAACGTGGCTATTGTACTTTTGTCTATTCACACTATTGGAACGATATTTGCAGCACGTCTGCCTGCATTGCACACTCAAACTTTTTTAAACTCAGCCATTATACTAGCAAACACTCAGTGTACCTAGTGGCATCCTAAACGTGGCTATTGTACTTTTGTCTATTCACACTATTGGAACGATATTTGCAGCACGTCTGCCTGCATTGCACACTCAAACTTTTTTAAACTCAGCCATTATACTAGCAAACACTCAGTGTACCTAGTGGCATCCTAAACGTGGCTATTGTACTTTTGTCTATTCACAGTATTGGAACGATATTTGCAGCACGTCTGCCTGCATTGCACACTCAAACTTTTTTAAACTAAGCCATTATACTAGCAAACACTCAGTGTACCTAGTGGCATCCTAAACGTGGCTATTGTACTTTTGTCTATTCACACTATTGGAACGATATTTGCAGCACGTCTGCCTGCATTGCACACTCAAACTTTTTTAAACTCAGCCATTATACTAGCAAACACTCAGTGTACCTAGTGGCATCCTAAACGTGGCTATTGTACTTTTGTCTATTCACACTATTGGAACGATATTTGCAGCACATCTGCCTGCATTGCACACTCAAACTTTTTTAAACTCAGCCATTATACTAGCAAACACTCAGTGTACCTAGTGGCATCCTAAACGTGGCTATTGTACTTTTGTCTATTCACACTATTGTAAACATATTTGCAGCACGTCTGCCTGCATTGCACACTCAAACTTTTTTAAACTCAGCCATTATACTAGCAAACACTCAGTGTACCTATTGGCATCCTAAACGTGGCTATTGTACTTTTGTCTATTCACACTATTGTAAACATATTTGCAGCACGTCTGCCTGCATTGCACACTCAAACTTTTTTAAACTAAGCCATTATACTAGCAAACACTCATTGTACCTAGTGGCATCCTAAACGTGGCTATTGTACTTTTGTCTATTCACAGTATTGAAACGATATTTGCAGCACGTCTGCCTGCATTGCACACTCAAACTTTTTTAAACTCAGCCATTATACTAGCAAACACTCATTGTACCTAGTGGCATCCTAAACGTGGCTATTGTACTTTTGTCTATTCACAGTATTGGAACGATATTTGCAGCACGTCTGCCTGCATTGCACACTCAAACTTTTTTAAACTCAGCCATTATACTAGCAAACACTCAGTGTACCTAGTGGCATCCTAAACGTGGCTATTGTACTTTTGTCTATTCACACTATTGGAACGATATTTGCAGCACGTCTGCCTGCATTGCACACTCAAACTTTTTTAAACTCAGCCATTATACTAGCAAACACTCAGTGTACCTAGTGGCATCCTAAACGTGGCTATTGTACTTTTGTCTATTCACACTATTGGAACGATATTTGCAGCACGTCTGCCTGCATTGCACACTCAAACTTTTTTAAACTCAGCCATTATACTAGCAAACACTCAGTGTACCTAGTGGCATCCTAAACGTGGCTATTGTACTTTTGTCTATTCACAGTATTGGAACGATATTTGCAGCACGTCTGCCTGCATTGCACACTCAAACTTTTTTAAACTCAGCCATTATACTAGCAAACACTCAGTGTACCTAGTGGCATCCTAAACGTGGCTATTGTACTTTTGTCTATTCACAGTATTGGAACGATATTTGCAGCACGTCTGCCTGCATTGCACACTCAAACTTTTTTAAACTCAGCCATTATACTAGCAAACACTCAGTGTACCTAGTGGCATCCTAAACGTGGCTATTGTACTTTTGTCTATTCACACTATTGTAAACATATTTGCAGCACGTCTGCCTGCATTGCACACTCAAACTTTTTTAAACTCAGCCATTATACTAGCAAACACTCAGTGTACCTAGTGGGATCCTAAACGTGGCTATTGTACTTTTGTCTATTCACAGTTTTGGAACGATATTTGCAGCACGTCTGCCTGCATTGCACACTCAAACTTTTTTAAACTCAGCCATTATACTAGCAAACACTCAGTGTACCTAGTGGCATCCTAAACGTGGCTATTGTACTTTTGTCTATTCACAGTATTGGAACGATATTTGCAGCACGTCCGCCTGCATTGCACACTCAAACTTTTTTAAACTCAGCCATTATACTAGCAAACACTCAGTGTACCTAGTGGCATCCTAAACGTGGCTATTGTACTTTTGTCTATTCACAGTATTGGAACGATATTTGCAGCACGTCTGCCTGCATTGCACACTCAAACTTTTTTAAACTCAGCCATTATACTAGCAAACACTCAGTGTACCTAGTGGCATCCTAAACGTGGCTATTGTACTTTTGTCTATTCACACTATTGGAACGATATTTGCAGCACGTCTGCCTGCATTGCACACTCAAACTTTTTTAAACTCAGCCATTATACTAGCAAACACTCAGTGTACCTAGTGGCATCCTAAACGTGGCTATTGTACTTTTGTCTATTCACACTATTGGAACGATATTTGCAGCACGTCTGCCTGCATTGCACACTCAAACTTTTTTAAACTCAGCCATTATACTAGCAAACACTCAGTGTACCTAGTGGGATCCTAAACGTGGCTATTGTACTTTTGTCTATTCACACTATTGGAACGATATTTGCAGCACGTCTGCCTGCATTGCACACTCAAACTTTTTTAAACTCAGCCATTATACTAGCAAACACTCAGTGTACCTAGTGGCATCCTAAACGTGGCTATTGTACTTTTGTCTATTCACACTATTGGAACGATATTTGCAGCACGTCTGCCTGCATTGCACACTCAAACTTTTTTAAACTCAGCCATTATACTAGCAAACACTCAGTGTACCTAGTGGGATCCTAAACGTGGCTATTGTACTTTTGTCTATTCACACTATTGGAACGATATTTGCAGCACGTCTGCCTGCATTGCACACTCAAACTTTTTTAAACTCAGCCATTATACTAGCAAACACTCAGTGTACCTAGTGGGATCCTAAACGTGGCTATTGTACTTTTGTCTATTCACAGTATTGGAACGATATTTGCAGCACGTCTGCCTGCATTGCACACTCAAACTTTTTTAAACTCAGCCATTATACTAGCAAACACTCAGTGTACCTAGTGGCATCCTAAACGTGGCTATTGTACTTTTGTCTATTCACAGTATTGGAACGATATTTGCAGCACGTCTGCCTGCATTGCACACTCAAACTTTTTTAAACTCAGCCATTATACTAGCAAACACTCAGTGTACCTAGTGGCATCCTAAACGTGGCTATTGTACTTTTGTCTATTCACAGTATTGGAACGATATTTGCAGCACGTCTGCCTGCATTGCACACTCAAACTTTTTTAAACTCAGCCATTATACTAGCAAACACTCAGTGTACCTAGTGGCATCCTAAACGTGGCTATTGTACTTTTGTCTATTCACAGTATTGGAACGATATTTGCAGCACGTCTGCCTGCATTGCACACTCAAACTTTTTTAAACTCAGCCATTATACTAGCAAACACTCAGTGTACCTAGTGGCATCCTAAACGTGGCTATTGGACTTTTGTCTATTCACACTACTGCAAATCTATGTGCAGCACCTCTGCATGACAACCTCCTGCTCTGTTTTTAATAAGCTATAATGATAGCACAAAATACTGCCATTTAGTGGCATCATAGAACTGGCTGTTGTATTCCATTAGTGCCCCACTGGTGACAAGCTATTTCTAGCACCTCTACATCACACCCTCATGCACATTTTGCTACGCTAATGTTATAGCAAACTCATGGAATTCATTGCTGCATTTCATAATTCGGAGGGATAGAAAGTCAGGCTTCCTTTAGCTTTTCCTTCTGTTCATAGACAGCATCTCCAAGAGCAATTTCCCCTCCACGTCTAAGTGTGGAGAGGCAGCTAGTGCGCATGCGTGTGCCGATGTACCCCAGCTGCAGCCTAATTACAGTGTTTCGCGTAGTGAATATGCTCAGCCTGACTGTGTTATTCCTGACGCTAAGTCTTCTTTTCGGGATACAGCGCATGCTCCCACACTAAGTGTGAAAAGCCTCTTTGCACAGGTGCTTGCATTCCGTGCTGGGTCTAAGTCCTGTTTTTTGCCTAGACACCATGCTAAAGCTGATAGTCTTTTTTCAGAGACTGTATTTCATGCTACTGAGCATGCTCAGGCACTTACTGCATCAGAGACTAGGTCCGGTAATGAACTCTTTGGCCCTGCCCCTGATGTGGGGGTCCCATATAGACCACAGGGCATCAGGTGTCCTCCCAAATGGCTTGCAGAGGCCCACACCTATGACTTGTCACCGCATTATTGATGATCAGACGATGACTGGTGAGGTGTTTTGGTCATGGCAGCCATGAGGTCATCATTGAAGTTGCGTTTCCAAATAGGACGCTAGTTATGCCACTCATGACGTGTCACTCTACTTTTGTCTCCAGGAGGTGCATTGTGGTTCACCCTGGTTTGGGGCGGACCCAGGTTATAAAAGGGGCTGGAGCCAACAAGGAGGTGCGCAGTCTTCTATTATGCTCCGAAAGAGCACACCTCCATGTGTTGAACCCATTGCGGCTTTAGGCCAGAGGTAGGCAGGGATAGGGTGGTGGATGCAGGTCACCACCACAGTTGGTAACGCAGAACGGTTAAGACCAGCTCCTGTCCTACCAGTCCTGCTTGTGCAGCCCAGTGGCATTAACAGGCCTGCTGCTGCTGATGCGCCTGCTGTCCACAGGTGTGGCCCCTACGCACACGGTCAGCGTACTCAATGGCCCCTGTGTTGTTAACAGGGAGTTCCTGTGCTGGGTGGGCATGTGGACCCTGTGACGCTAACAGGGCTCACAGTCTCCAGATCCGAATGGCGTCTAACTCGGTTCAGGCTACTATTAGTTTCATAGCCACACAGCTCTGTATCCTCCACCAAACCTTCCAGTTGCCAACCTCTCCTTTTCCAACTGGGAGCACGGTGGACACTGACTGCTGATGGGGATATATACCTTTCTCTTTCTTTTCTTATTAATTTTCGTTATATAGCGGTCACAGATTATATACCACTTTATCCAAATCTGCCAGTCCCACTGTAACAGATGGTGTTTCTTCAGCAAATGTTACAGTTGCTTAACCACCAAATCCACGGACCAAAACTTTTTTCCCCTTTCCAACACACCTGTTCCCCTTTCGAACAGCATCTGTCCTTTTTCAACTCATTTTGGGATATGACCAAAAGTGCAACTGTGCAGGGACACCGTACTCAACGCCATCTCAGCACAGCAGCCATCCCTCGGTCCCTCCGATGTGGACAAGTAAAAGACCATTTCCTCCTATCCATGACAAAGCGTTGAGATTCACTCTGTGCAGCACTGTTGTTTAGTGGAAAAGTAGATCTAAGATTGCGTACCACATTCTGCAGATACTCCTGTATACATGCGTCCATTTCTATGGCAGGAATTAGTTCGCCAAATTTTGTCTTGTACCGGGGATCTAACAGTGTGGCAACCCAGTATTCAGGATTACTTCAAATTCATACAATCCGAGGGTCATGTAGGTAGTGCAGCAAGAAGGCGCTCATGTGTCTTGTGCATCCAGGAGGACCAAGTCCTTGGTGTGTTGGTGGCAGAGAGGTGAGAATCGTGCCTCCTTCCTCTGCCCTCTCCCCACAACCTCGCACAACCGAAATGTGAGCAAGCTCTCACTCATCTGCTGAGTCTTCCATGCCCATCGCCAGTTCGTCCTCCATTTCTTCATGGGCTCCTGCACTTTCATCAACACTTTTTGCTGATACTATGCGCCCTTGTTAATCCCTCTCCCTCACCATGACTGCCGCATAGGTGCCGCTGACCATCTGGACCTCGTAAATCTTGTTATCCCTTCCGCATATGACTCCTCCTGTACTTCCTCCCCTTCCTCTTGTCCCAACACCTGACTCCGAATAATAATTACAGTGTGCTCCATCATGTAGATGACCAGAATTGTCACGCTGAGAATGACATTGCCAGTGCTAAACATCTTCGTCGACATTTGTGAACTGTGTAGCAGGGTGCATAGGTCCTTGATCTGACACCACTCCAGCAGCGTGATCTGCACCACCTCTTGATCAAGTTATCCCAGGATATATGTCATACCGTATTTCAGCAGGGCTCTGCGGTGCTGCCACACACGCTGCAACATGTGCAGATTCCAATTCCTGCGTGTCGGAACATCGCATTTCCGGCGTTTAACTGCCAGACCCTAAGACTTCCGGAGTGATGAAAGTTGTTGAGCTGCTGTGTGCGCACGATGGAAGTGAGCACATAGCGAGCGTGCCCGCTGCACAAGGCCATGTAGGCCGTGATGGTGTTTTAAAAATTGCTGGAGAATTCAGTTCAACACGTGAGCCATACAAGGCACGTGTGTCACATTGCCCTGAGGATGGCCCGCAGCCAGGTTTGCATCATTGCCGCACACGGCTGTTAAGTCACCAACGGAGTCCGCTCCGTCAATTTGTACTCCGGTCGCCAGGTGACAAAGTGTTCCTTTCATGAATAGTGCTGATGATGGGAGAGTAGTCGATGCCAGCGGCGCAGGTGGACGCAGGTTATGCTCACCCACTGGGCTGCATTACCTTGACAGATGCAGAATCTCTGGCTGAATGTAGCTGGTGGGTATCTCACAGATGAAATACCATCATTCAGCTACAACCAATGGGAAGACACCACACCCTTTTTTATGCCCATCCTGTCTGCAGACCACTGCCAGACATAGCTATGAACCTCTGGTTAATTTTACCCCCAGTTCAGTTTTATGATTTTGTGTGCTTGTTACCTGACTACTTTTCCTGCTTGCTGTTTATGTACCTTGTTGGCCGATCCGCATTTAACCTCTGCTTGTTTTCTGATTAAGTCCTGGCCGTCCCATTGTGTTCCTGTTCCTCAATTAATGTTTTGACCCTGCCTGACTACTATTCTCTGGAATAGCGGTGTGACTCACAATTCCCATACATTTCAAAGTAAAACTTTGACCGCCTGATGGCATTGAGCTCTGCTGCCAGCATAGTAAGGAGGTGTGTGGTAGTCCTTGTGCGCAGTTGCAAGGAAGGGTGGCCTGATCACACAGGGTTTGCGCCAAGGTGGAGGACCCACACGAGGTTGAAGAGGCAGAAGCAGTGTATTAACTTCTACATACAGAAGAAGGATTGAAACAACTCGTGGGGACGGCAAGACTTGTACAGCAGACCCTTCTCCATCTCTCACCATAGTTTGCCAGTGCCCAGTCAGTGACATGTAATGACCCTGTCTATGCTTACTGGTCCAAGTATCTGTGTTGAAATGCACCCTGTCGCACACAGATTTTCTCAAGGAAGTGGTGATGTTGTGTGCGACATGCTGGTGTAGCGCGGGCATGCTTTTCTTGGAGAAGCAGTGGTGATTGGGCATCTGGTACTGGGGCACAGCGACAGACATAAGGTCTGTAAAATCCTGTGTGTCCACTAGGCGTAAAGGCAGCATTTCGGTAGCCAACAGCTTACAGAGGGATAGAGTCAACCACTTAGCTTTGTCATGGGTCGCAGTAAGTGGCCTTTTATTTGACCACATCTGAGGGACAGAGATCTGGCTGCTGTCTGTAGACGGTGTTGAGTAGGGTGTCCCTGGAAAAATGCAGGTTTGTGAGGAAAGTGCAGGCGGAGACATGATGTTGCCTTCATCTTGCCTTCAGATCTGTTCATCTTGTATCATTTTTAAAAAACACAGCAAGCAAGGGTTACTCCAAGCGGAGTCTACCTTTTTTCCAAAAATTGGGCACACAGACACCCCATCAGTGGCAGCACTTGTGCCCTAGTTGCAAACAGGATGTTTTGATTTGCATCAAGCACATTCAAAAATACGCCATAATTAACCGTCCCCAGCATGACACCGGGGTAGGTAGATAAAGTCTTTGCTGAACCATGACTTGGTCATCTTGGCTCCTTTTAAAAACAATGTAAGCAAGGGTTACTCAAAGCAGAGCCTCCCTTTTTTCCAAAAATTGTGCCCCACACACACCCACCCATTCAGTGGCAGCAGTTGTGCCATAGTTGTACACTTCACAGCTAGATTTGCATCAAGCACATTCCAAATCCACAAGCATTTACTCTCCCCAGGATGACACAGGGGTTGTAAATTCCTTCTGGATCCATGACTTGTTAATTTTGATGAACGTCAGTCTGTCCACATTGTCACTGGACAGACGCGTGCGCTTATCTGTCAGCACACACCCAGCAGCACTGAAGACACGTTCAGAGACAACGCTGGCAGCTGTACACGACAAAATCTCCAAGGCGTAACTGGATAGCTCTGGCCATTTTTCTAGATTTGAAGCCCAAAATGAGCAAGGCTCTATTTGCAAAGTCATGGCATCGATGTTCATTTGTAGATACTCCTGTATCATCCTCTCCAGCCGTTGACTATGTGTCAGACTTGTTGTCTCTGGTGGCCTTGCAAAGGAGGGTCTAAAAAAATTATGAAAAGATTCCATTAAATTGCTGTTACCAGCACCAGATACGGTCCTACTGGTACGTGTAGACTGTTGAAGATGACGAGACCGTCCCATGTTTGTCAAGTTACAACTGGGAGATTCCCTCCCTGCACCTGCACGGTTGTTTGGTGGAAAAGCGGATCTAAGATCGAGTAACAGCTTCTGCTGATACTCCTGCATAAGTGCGTCCCTTTCTATGGCTGGAATTATGTCACAAAATTTGGACTTGTACCGGGGATCTAATAGTGTGGCAAGCCAGTAGTCATCATCACTTCTAATTTTGACAATACGAGGGTCATGTTGGAGGTAGTGCAACAAGAAGGCACTCATGTGTCTTGCGCAGCCATGCGGACCAAGTCCACGCTGTGTTTGTGGCATAGAGGTGCTAACCGTTCTTTCTTCCTCTGACATCTCCCCCCAACCTCTTTCAACAGAAATTTGACCAAGGTCTCCCTCATCCGCTGAGTCTTCCATGTCCATGGACAGTTCGTCCTCCATTTCTTCATGTTCTCCTGCACCTTCCTCAACATGTTGCCGGCTAACATGCGCCCTTGTTGATCCCTGTCCCCCATGGTCCCATGCCTGCCGCGTTGGTGATAATGAACGTCTGGACCTTGGTGATGTTGTTGTGTCTTGCGCATCTGAATCCTCCTGTGTTCCTCCCATTCCTGTTGTCCCACCCCCTGACTCCGAATAGTGTTTAGCGTGTGCTCCAGCATGTAAATGACTGGAATCGTCATGCTGATAATGGCATTGTCAGCGCTAAACATATTCGTCGCCATGTCGAAACTGTGCAGAAGGGTGCCTAGGTCCTTGATCTGAGACCACTCCATCAGGGTGATCTGCCCCACCTCTGCATCTCGTTGGCCCAGGCTATACGTCATGACGTATTGCACCAGGGCTCTGCGGTGCTGCCACAGTCGCTGTAACATGTGGAGAGTTGAATTCCAGCGTGTCGCCACATCGCATTTCAGGCGATGAACCGGCAGGCCGAAAGACTTCTGGAGCGATGCAAGTCGCTCAGCTGCGGCGCTTGAACGGCGGAAGTGAGCAGACAGTTTTCGTGCCCTGTTCAGAAGGCCATCTAGGCCGGGATAGTGTGTTAAAAATTGCTGGACGACAAGGTTCAACACGTGAGCCATACAAGGTACGTGTGTCACCTTGCCCAGGCGAAGGGCCGCACCCAGGTTTGCAGCATTGTCGCACACGGCCTTACCAGGCTGCAGGTTGAGTGGAGACAACCATTTATTAAACTCGGACCGCAGAGCAGACCACAACTCCTCAGCTGTGTGACTCTTATTCCCAAGACATGTCAAGCTACTGCCAGCATAGTAATGAGGGGTGCGTGATTCCTTCTGCGCAGTGAGAACGCTGGTGGCCTGACCAGGCAGGCTTGGGGCGGAGGTGGAGGACCCAGATGAGGTGGAGGATGCAGAAGCAGTGGCGGAACTTGGACAGACAGAGGATTGACACACAAGTCGTGGGGACGGCAAGACTTGTGCAGCAGACCCTTCACCATCAATCACCATAGTTACCCAGTGGCCAGTCAGCGACATGTAACGTCCCTGTCCATGCTTACTGGTCCAAGTATCTGTGGTGAAATGCACCCGTTCACACACAGAGTTTCTCAAGGAAGCGGTGATGTTGTGTATGACATGCTGGTGTAGCGCGGGCACACCTTTCTTAGAGAAGTAGTGGCGACTAGGCATCTGGTACTGGGGCACAGCGACAGACATAAGGTCTCTAAAATCCGGTGTGTCCACTAGGCGGAAAGGCAGCATTTCGGTAGCCAACAGCTTACAGAGGGATAGAGTCAACCTCTTAGCTTTGTCAGGGGTCGCAGGAAGTGGCCTTTTATTTGACCACATCTGAGGGACAGAGATCTGGCTGCTGTGTGTAGACGGTGTTAAGTAGGGTGTCCCTTGAAAAATGCAGGTTTGTGAGGAAAGTGCAGGCGGAGACATGATGTTGCCTTCATCCAACGTTGGTGCTATCGATGTTTGAGAGAGCTGTACACAATCACTTGTTTCCCCTTCCAAACCAACTGACGACCTACCAAGCAAACTGCCTGTTGCGGTTACAGTGGTGGAAGTTGTGGGTGGAAAAACAGGTGTGACAGCTGTCCCCACAGTCCTAGAAGATGACGAGCGCGCGGATGCACTGGAAGGGGCAGGCGGTGGATGGTTGGCTCCGCTAGGCCGCATTGCAGCACGGTGAGCTTCCCACCAGGCCATATGATATTTATTCATGTGACGATTCATGGAAGAAGTTGTCAAACTGCTGAGGTTTTGACCTCTAGTAAGATAACCATGCCAAATGTTACAGATCACATAATTTGGGTGATCTTTTTTTATGTCAAAAAAGGACCAGGCTAGGCAAGGCTTAGAGGCCATGCGACCTGTTGATCCACCCCGAATAATGCTCAGAGGCAGAGTGGTGGCTGAGGATGCAGTTGTAGACGTGCTACCAGTGCTCCGACTGTGTCCAGGAAGGCGCAAGGTTACTTCGACGTCGGTTGCATCCTCCTCCACCGCCTCTGTTGACCTCCTCGAGTGTCTGACTGTGGATTGACAGTAGGTGGGATCTAGAACTTCATCATCAATTGTTGTGTTTGCATTCCCCTCCCCCTCAGACCGAGCCTCTTCTTGCCCTGACCGAATATTTAAGTTGTCATCCCAATCGGGTATCTGCGTCTCATCTTCATCAGTATGTTCCTCATTGTCTATAACCACAGTTGTTGTAAAGGCAGCATTTTGGTAGCCAACAGTTTGCAGATGATGAAAGTCAACCTCCAAGCCATGTCATGCCCTTCTAAAAGCATGTAAAACACAGCGAGGGGACTCCAGCCACAGTCTCCCTCGTTTCCACTAACTGGGCCACACACACCCCACTTGACTGGCATCGGTTGAGCCCCCTTTTGAAAAAGAAAAAGATGCTTTGCATGAAGCACTCTCAAAAATACGCGTGCCTTTCCCGTCCCCTGGCTGACCCAGGGGAAGAAAAGTCCTCTGAGAGCCATGACTTGTTCATCTTGGTTCTTTTAGAGACACAGCGAGGGGACTCCAACCACAGTCTCCCTCATTGCCACTAATTGGGCCACACACACCCCACTTGACTGGCATCAGTTGACCCCACTTTTGAAAAAGAAAAAGATGCTTTGCATGAAGCACTCTCAAAAATACGCGTGCCTTTCCCGTCCCCTGGCTGACCCAGGGGAAGAAAAGTCCTCTGAGAGCCATGACTTGTTCATCTTGGTTCTTTTAGAGACACAGCGAGGGGACTCCAACCACAGTCTGCCTCGTTTCCACTAACTGGGCCACACACACCCCTCTTGACTGACATCAGTTGATGCCCCTTTTCAAAATGAAAAAGATGCTTTGCATGAAGCACTCTCAAAAATACGCTTGCCTTTCCCGTCCCCTGGCTGACCCAGGGGAAGAAAAGTCCTCTGAGAGCCATGACTTGTTCATCTTGGTTCTTTTAGAGACACAGCAAGGGGACTCCAACCACAGTCTCCCTCGTTTCCACTAAGTTGGCAACACACACCCCACTTGACTGGCATCGGTTGAGCCCCCTTTTGAAAAAGAAAAAGATGCTTTGCATGAAGCACTCTCAAAAATACGCGTGACTTTCCCGTCCCCTGGCTGACCCAGGGGAAGAAAAGTCCTCTGAGAGCCATGACTTGTTCATCTTGGTTCTTTTAGAGACACAGCGAGGGGACTCCAACCACAGTCTCCCTCGTTTCCACTAAATGGGCCACACACACCCCTCTTGACTGACATCAGTTGATGCCCCTTTTCAAAATGAAAAAGATGCTTTGCATGAAGCACTCTCAAAAATACGCTTGCCTTTCCCGTCCCCTGGCTGACCCAGGGGAAGAAAAGTCCTCTGAGAGCCATGACTTGTTCATCTTGGTTCTTTTAGAGACACAGCGAGGGGACTCCAACCACAGTCTCCCTCATTGCCACTAATTGGGCCACACACACCCCACTTGACTGGCATCAGTTGACCCCACTTTTGAAAAAGAAAAAGATGCTTTGCATGAAGCACTCTCAAAAATACGCGTGCCTTTCCCGTCCCCTGGCTGACCCAGGGGAAGAAAAGTCCTCTGAGAGCCATGACTTGTTCATCTTGGTTCTTTTAGAGACACAGCGAGGGGACTCCAACCACAGTCTCCCTCGTTTCCACTAACTGGGCCACACACACCCCTCTTGACTGACATCAGTTGATGCCCCTTTTCAAAATGAAAAAGATGCTTTGCATGAAGCACTCTCAAAAATACGCTTGCCTTTCCCGTTCCCTGGCTGACCCAGGGGAAGAAAAGTCCTCTGAGAGCCATGACTTGTTCATCTTGGTTCTTTTAGAGACACAGCAAGGGGACTCCAACCACAGTCTCCCTCGTTTCCACTAAGTGGGCAACACACACCCCACTTGACTGTCATCGGTTGAGCCCCCTTTTGAAAAAGAAAAAGATGCTTTGCATGAAGCACTCTCAAAAATACGCGTGCCTTTCCCGTCCCCTGGCTGACCCAGGGGAAGAAAAGTCCTCTGAGAGCCATGACTTGTTCATCTTGGTTCTTTTAGAGACACAGCGAGGGGACTCCAACCACAGTCTCCCTCGTTTCCACTAAATGGGCCACACATACCCCTCTTGACTGACATCAGTTGATGCCCCTTTTCAAAATGAAAAAGATGCTTTGCATGAAGCACTCTCAAAAATACGCGTGCCTTTCCCGTCCCCTGGCTGACCCAGGGGAAGAAAAGTCCTCTGAGAGCCATGACTTGTTCATCTTGTTTCTTTTAGAGACACAGCGAGGGGACTCCAACCACAGTCTCCCTCGTTTCCACTAACTGGGCCGCACACACCCCACTTGACTGGCATCGGTTGAGCCCCCTTTTGAAAAAGAAAAAGATGCTTTGCATGAAGCACTCTCAAAAATACGCTTGCCTTTCCCGTCCCCTGGCTGACCCAGGGGAAGAAAAGTCCTCTGAGAGCCATGACTTGTTCATCTTGGTTCTTTTAGAGACACAGCGAGGGGACTCCAACCACAGTCTCCCTCGTTTCCACTAAATGGGCCACACACACCCCTCTTGACTGACATCAGTTGATGCCCCTTTTCAAAATGAAAAAGATGCTTTGCATGAAGCACTCTCAAAAATACGCTTGCCTTTCCCGTCCCCTGGCTGACCCAGGGGAAGAAAAGTCCTCTGAGAGCCATGACTTGTTCATCTTGGTTCTTTTAGAGACACAGCGAGGGGACTCCAACCACAGTCTCCCTCGTTTCCACTAAATGGGCCACACACCCCCCTCTTGAATGACATCAGTTGATGCCCCTTTTCAAAATGAAAAAGATGCTTTGCATGAAGCACTCTCAAAAATACGCGTGCCTTTCCCGTCCCCTGGCTGACCCAGGGGAAGAAAAGTCCTCTGAGAGCCATGACTTGTTCATCTTGGTTCTTTTAGAGACACAGCGAGGGGACTCCAACCACAGTCTCCCTCGTTTCCACTAACTGGGCAACACACACCCCATTTGACTGGCATCGGTTGAGCCCCCTTTTGAAAAAGAAAAAGATGCTTTGCATGAAGCACTCTCAAAAATACGCGTGCCTTTCCCGTCCCCTGGCTGACCCAGGGGAAGAAAAGTCCTCTGAGAGCCATGACTTGTTCATCTTGGTTCTTTTAGAGACACAGCGAGGGGACTCCAACCACAGTCTCCCTCGTTTCCACTAAGTGGGCCACACACACCCCACTTGACTGGCATCGGTTGAGCCCCCTTTTGAAAAAGAAAAAGATGCTTTGCATGAAGCACTCTCAAAAATACGCTTGCCTTTCCCATCCCCTGGCTGACCCAGGGGAAGAAAAGTCCTCTGAGAGCCATGACTTGTTCATCTTGGTTCTTTTAGAGACACAGCGAGGGGACTCCAACCACAGTCTCCCTCGTTTCCACTAAATGGGCCACACACACCCCTCTTGAATGACATCAGTTGATGCCCCTTTTCAAAATGAAAAAGATGCTTTGCATGAAGCACTCTCAAAAATACGCGTGCCTTTCCCGTCCCCTGGCTGACCCAGGGGAAGAAAAGTCCTCTGAGAGCCATGACTTGTTCATCTTGGTTCTTTTAGAGACACAGCGAGGGGACTCCAACCACAGTCTCCCTCGTTTCCACTAACTGGGCCACACACACCCCACTTGACTGGCATCGGTTGAGCCTCCTTTTGAAAAAGAAAAAGATGCTTTGCATGAAGCACTCTCAAAAATACGCGTGCCTTTCCCGTCCCCTGGCTGACCCAGGGGAAGAAAAGTCCTCTGAGAGCCATGACTTGTTCATCTTGGTTCTTTTAGAGACACAGCGAGGGGACTCCAACCACAGTCTCCCTCGTTTCCACTAAGTGGGCCACACACACCCCACTTGACTGGCATCGGTTGAGCCCCCTTTTGAAAAAGAAAAAGATGCTTTGCATGAAGCACTCTCAAAAATACGCGTGCCTTTCCCGTCCCCTGGCTGACCCAGGGGAAGAAAAGTCCTCTGAGAGCCATGACTTGTTCATCTTGGTTCTTTTAGAGACACAGCGAGGGGACTCCAACCACAGTCTCCCTCGTTTCCACTAAATGGGCCACACACACCCCTCTTGACTGACATCAGTTGATGCCCCTTTTCAAAATGAAAAAGATGCTTTGCATGAAGCACTCTCAAAAATACGTGTGCCTTTCCCGTCCCCTGGCTGACCCAGGGGAAGAAAAGTCCTCTGAGAGCCATGACTTGTTCATCTTGGTTCTTTTAGAGACACAGCGAGGGGACTCCAACCACAGTCTCCCTCGTTTCCACTAACTGGGCCACACACACCCCACTTGACTGGCATCGGTTGAGCCCCCTTTTGAAAAAGAAAAAGATGCTTTGCATGAAGCACTCTCAAAAATACGCTTGCCTTTCCCGTCCCCTGGCTGACCCAGGGGAAGAAAAGTCCTCTGAGAGCCATGACTTGTTCATCTTGGTTCTTTTAGAGACACAGCGAGGGGACTCCAACCACAGTCTCCCTCGTTTCCACTAAATGGGCCACACACACCCCTCTTGACTGACATCAGTTGATGCCCCTTTTCAAAATAAAAAAGATGCTTTGCATGAAGCACTCTCAAAAATACGCGTGCCTTTCCCGTCCCCTGGCTGACCCAGGGGAAGAAAAGTCCTCTGAGAGCCATGACTTGTTCATCTTGGTTCTTTTAGAGACACAGCGAGGGGACTCCAACCACAGTCTCCCTCGTTTCCACTAAATGGGCCACACACACCCCACTTGACTGGCATCGGTTGAGCCCCCTTTTGAAAAAGAAAAAGATGCTTTGCATGAAGCACTCTCAAAAATACGCTTGCCTTTCCCGTCCCCTGGCTGACCCAGGGGAAGAAAAGTCCTCTGAGAGCCATGACTTGTTCATCTTGGTTCTTTTAGAGACACAGCGAGGGGACTCCAACCACAGTCTCCCTCGTTTCCACTAAATGGGCCACACACACCCCTCTTGACTGACATCAGTTGATGCCCCTTTTCAAAATGAAAAAGATGCTTTGCATGAAGCACTCTCAAAAATACGCTTGCCTTTCCCGTCCCCTGGCTGACCCATGGGAAGAAAAGTCCTCTGAGAGCCATGACTTGTTCATCTTGGTTCTTTTACAGACACAGCGAGGGGACTCCAACCACAGTCTCCCTCGTTTCCACTAAATGGGCCACACACACCCCTCTTGAATGACATCAGTTGATGCCCCTTTTCAAAATGAAAAAGATGCTTTGCATGAAGCACTCTCAAAAATACGCGTGCCTTTCCCGTCCCCTGGCTGACCCAGGGGAAGAAAAGTCCTCTGAGAGCCATGACTTGTTCATCTTGGTTCTTTTAGAGACACAGCGAGGGGACTCCAACCACAGTCTCCCTCGTTTCCACTAACTGGGCCACACACACCCCACTTGACTGGCATCGGTTGAGCCCCCTTTTGAAAAAGAAAAAGATGCTTTGCATGAAGCACTCTCAAAATACGCGTGCCTTTCCCGTCCCCTGGCTGACCCAGGGGAAGAAAAGTCCTCTGAGAGCCATGACTTGTTCATCTTGGTTCTTTTAGAGACACAGCGAGGGGACTCCAACCACAGTCTCCCTCGTTTCCACTAAGTGGGCCACACACACCCCACTTGACTGGCATCGGTTGAGCCCCCTTTTGAAAAAGAAAAAGATGCTTTGCATGAAGCACTCTCAAAAATACGCGTGCCTTTCCCGTCCCCTGGCTGACCCAGGGGAAGAAAAGTCCTCTGAGAGCCATGACTTGTTCATCTTGGTTCTTTTAGAGACACAGCGAGGGGACTCCAACCACAGTCTCCCTCGTTTCCACTAACTGGGCCACACACACCCCACTTGACTGACATCAGTTGATGCCCCTTTTCAAAATGAAAAAGATGCTTTGCATGAAGCACTCTCAAAAATACGCTTGCCTTTCCCGTCCCCTGGCTGACCCAGGGGAAGAAAAGTCCTCTGAGAGCCATGACTTGTTCATCTTGGTTCTTTTAGAGACACAGCGAGGGGACTCCAACCACAGTCTCCCTCGTTTCCACTAAATGGGCCACACACACCCCTCTTGACTGACATCAGTTGATGCCCCTTTTCAAAATGAAAAAGATGCTTTGCATGAAGCACTCTCAAAAATACGCTTGCCTTTCCCGTCCCCTGGCTGACCCAGGGGAAGAAAAGTCCTCTGAGAGCCATGACTTGTTCATCTTGGTTCTTTTAGAGACACAGCGAGGGGACTCCAACCACAGTCTCCCTCGTTTCCACTAAGTGGGCCACACACACCCCACTTGACTGGCATCGGTTGAGCCCCCTTTTGAAAAAGAAAAAGATGCTTTGCATGAAGCACTCTCAAAAATACGCTTGCCTTTCCCGTCCCCTGGCTGACCCAGGGGAAGAAAAGTCCTCTGAGAGCCATGACTTGTTCATCTTGGTTCTTTTAGAGACACAGCGAGGGGACTCCAACCACAGTCTCCCTCGTTTCCACTAAATGGGCCACACACACCCCTCTTGACTGACATCAGTTGATGCCCCTTTTCAAAATGAAAAAGATGCTTTGCATGAAGCACTCTCAAAAATACGCTTGCCTTTCCCGTCCCCTGGCTGACCCAGGGGAAGAAAAGTCCTCTGAGAGCCATGACTTGTTCATCTTGGTTCTTTTAGAGACACAGCGAGGGGACTCCAACCACAGTCTCCCTCGTTTCCAATAAGTGGGCCACACACACCCCACTTGACTGGCATCGGTTGAGCCCCCTTTTGAAAAAGAAAAAGATGCTTTGCATGAAGCACTCTCAAAAATACGCGTGCCTTTCCCGTCCCCTGGCTGACCCAGGGGAAGAAAAGTCCTCTGAGAGCCATGACTTGTTCATCTTGGTTCTTTTAGAGACACAGCGAGGGGACTCCAACCACAGTCTCCCTCGTTTCCACTAACTGGGCCACACACACCCCACTTGACTGGCATCGGTTGAGCCCCCTTTTGAAAAAGAAAAAGATGCTTTGCATGAAGCACTCTCAAAAATACGCGTGCCTTTCCCGTCCCCTGGCTGACCCAGGGGAAGAAAAGTCCTCTGAGAGCCATGACTTGTTCATCTTGGTTCTTTTAGAGACACAGCGAGGGGACTCCAACCACAGTCTCCCTCGTTTCCACTAAGTGGGCCACACACACCCCACTTGACTGGCATCGGTTGAGCCCCCTTTTGAAAAAGAAAAAGATGCTTTGCATGAAGCACTCTCAAAAATACGTGTGCCTTTCCCGTCCCCTGGCTGACCCAGGGGAAGAAAAGTCCTCTGAGAGCCATGACTTGTTCATCTTGGTTCTTTTAGAGACACAGCGAGGGGACTCCAACCACAGTCTCCCTCGTTTCCACTAAGTGGGCCACACACACCCCTCTTGACTGGCATCGGTTGAGCCCCCTTTTGAAAAAGAAAAAGATGCTTTGCATGAAGCACTCTCAAAAATACGCGTGCCTTTCCCGTCCCCTGGCTGACCCAGGGGAAGAAAAGTCCTCTGAGAGCCATGACTTGTTCATCTTGGTTCTTTTAGAGACACAGCGAGGGGACTCCAACCACAGTCTCCCTCGTTTCCACTAAATGGGCCACACACACCCCTCTTGACTGACATCAGTTGATGCCCCTTTTCAAAATGAAAAAGATGCTTTGCATAAAGCACTCTCAAAAATACGCGTGCCTTTCCCGTCCCCTGGCTGACCCAGGGGAAGAAAAGTCCTCTGAGAGCCATGACTTGTTCATCTTGGTTCTTTTAGAGACACAGCGAGGGGACTCCAACCACAGTCTCCCTCGTTTCCACTAACTGGGCCACACACACCCCACTTGACTGGCATCGGTTGAGCCCCCTTTTGAAAAAGAAAAAGATGCTTTGCATGAAGCACTCTCAAAAATACGCTTGCCTTTCCCGGTCCCTGGCTGACCCAGGGGAAGAAAAGTCCTCTGAGAGCCATGACTTGTTCATCTTGGTTCTTTTAGAGACACAGCGAGGGGACTCCAACCACAGTCTCCCTCGTTTCCACTAAATGGGCCACACACACCCCTCTTGACTGACATCAGTTGATGCCCCTTTTCAAAATGAAAAAGATGCTTTGCATGAAGCACTCTCAAAAATACGCTTGCCTTTCCCGTCCCCTGGCTGACCCAGGGGAAGAAAAGTCCTCTGAGAGCCATGACTTGTTCATCTTGGTTCTTTTAGAGACACAGCGAGGGGACTCCAACCACAGTCTCCCTCGTTTCCACTAAATGGGCCACACACACCCCTCTTGACTGACATCAGTTGATGCCCCTTTTCAAAATGAAAAAGATGCTTTGCATAAAGCACTCTCAAAAATACGCGTGCCTTTCCCGTCCCCTGGCTGACCCAGGGGAAGAAAAGTCCTCTGAGAGCCATGACTTGTTCATCTTGGTTCTTTTAGAGACACAGCGAGGGGACTCCAACCACAGTCTCCCTCGTTTCCACTAACTGGGCCACACACACCCCACTTGACTGGCATCGGTTGAGCCCCCTTTTGAAAAAGAAAAAGATGCTTTGCATGAAGCACTCTCAAAAATACGCTTGCCTTTCCCGGTCCCTGGCTGACCCAGGGGAAGAAAAGTCCTCTGAGAGCCATGACTTGTTCATCTTGGTTCTTTTAGAGACACAGCGAGGGGACTCCAACCACAGTCTCCCTCGTTTCCACTAAATGGGCCACACACACCCCTCTTGACTGACATCAGTTGATGCCCCTTTTCAAAATGAAAAAGATGCTTTGCATGAAGCACTCTCAAAAATACGCTTGCCTTTCCCGTCCCCTGGCTGACCCAGGGGAAGAAAAGTCCTCTGAGAGCCATGACTTGTTCATCTTGGTTCTTTTAGAGACACAGCGAGGGGACTCCAACCACAGTCTCCCTCGTTTCCACTAACTGGGCCACACACACCCCACTTGACTGGCATCGGTTGAGCCCCCTTTTGAAAAAGAAAAAGATGCTTTGCATGAAGCACTCTCAAAAATACGCGTGCCTTTCCCGTCCCCTGGCTGACCCAGGGGAAGAAAAGTCCTCTGAGAGCCATGACTTGTTCATCTTGGTTCTTTTAGAGACACAGCGAGGGGACTCCAACCACAGTCTCCCTCGTTTCCACTAAGTGGGCCACACACACCCCACTTGACTGGCATCGGTTGAGCCCCCTTTTGAAAAAGAAAAAGATGCTTTGCATGAAGCACTCTCAAAAATACGCGTGCCTTTCCCGTCCCCTGGCTGACCCAGGGGAAGAAAAGTCCTCTGAGAGCCATGACTTGTTCATCTTGGTTCTTTTAGAGACACAGCGAGGGGACTCCAACCACAGTCTCCCTCGTTTCCACTAACTGGGCCACACACACCCCACTTGACTGGCATCGGTTGAGCCCCCTTTTGAAAAAGGAAAAGATGCTTTGCATGAAGCACTCTCAAAAATACGCGTGCCTTTCCCGTCCCCTGGCTGACCCAGGGGAAGAAAAGTCCTCTGAGAGCCATGACTTGTTCATCTTGGTTCTTTTAGAGACACAGCGAGGGGACTCCAACCACAGTCTCCTTCGTTTCCACTAAGTGGGCCACACACACCCCACTTGACTGGCATCGGTTGAGCCCCCTTTTGAAAAAGAAAAAGATGCTTTGCATGAAGCACTCTCAAAAATACGCGTGCCTTTCCCGTCCCCTGGCTGACCCAGGGGAAGAAAAGTCCTCTGAGAGCCATGACTTGTTCATCTTGGTTCTTTTAGAGACACAGCGAGGGGACTCCAACCACAGTCTCCCTCGTTTCCACTAAGTGGGCCACACACACCCCACTTGACTGGCATCGGTTGAGCCCCCTTTTGAAAAAGAAAAAGATGCTTTGCATGAAGCACTCTCAAAAATACGCGTGCCTTTCCCGTCCCCTGGCTGACCCAGGGGAAGAAAAGTCCTCTGAGAGCCATGACTTGTTCATCTTGGTTCTTTTAGAGACACAGCGAGGGGACTCCAACCACAGTCTCCCTCGTTTCCACTAAATGGGCCACACACACCCCTCTTGACTGACATCAGTTGATGCCCCTTTTCAAAATGAAAAAGATGCTTTGCATGAAGCACTCTCAAAAATACGCTTGCCTTTCCCGTCCCCTGGCTGACCCAGGGGAAGAAAAGTCCTCTGAGAGCCATGACTTGTTCATCTTGGTTCTTTTAGAGACACAGCGAGGGGACTCCAACCACAGTCTACCTCGTTTCCACTAACTGGGCCACACACACCCCACTTGACTGGCATCGGTTGAGCCCCCTTTTGAAAAAGAAAAAGATGCTTTGCATGAAGCACTCTCAAAAATACGCTTGCCTTTCCCGTCCCCTGGCTGACCCAGGGGAAGAAAAGTCCTCTGAGAGCCATGACTTGTTCATCTTGGTTCTTTTAGAGACACAGCGAGGGGACTCCAACCACAGTCTCCCTCGTTTCCACTAAATGGGCCACACACACCCCTCTTGACTGACATCAGTTGATGCCCCTTTTCAAAATGAAAAAGATGCTTTGCATGAAGCACTCTCAAAAATACGCTTGCCTTTCCCATCCCCTGGCTGACCCAGGGGAAGAAAAGTCCTCTGAGAGCCATGACTTGTTCATCTTGGTTCTTTTAGAGACACAGCGAGGGGACTCCAACCACAGTCTCCCTCGTTTCCACTAAGTGGGCCACACACACCCCACTTGACTGGCATCGGTTGAGCCCCCTTTTGAAAAAGAAAAAGATGCTTTGCATGAAGCAATCTCAAAAATACGCTTGCCTTTCCCGTCCCCTGGCTGACCCAGGGGAAGAAAAGTCCTCTGAGAGCCATGACTTGTTCATCTTGGTTCTTTTAGAGACACAGCGAGGGGACTCCAACCACAGTCTCCCTCGTTTCCACTAAATGGGCCACACACACCCCTCTTGACTGACATCAGTTGATGCCCCTTTTCAAAATGAAAAAGATGCTTTGCATGAAGCACTCTCAAAAATACGCTTGCCTTTCCCGTCCCCTGGCTGACCCAGGGGAAGAAAAGTCCTCTGAGAGCCATGACTTGTTCATCTTGGTTCTTTTAGAGACACAGCGAGGGGACTCCAACCACAGTCTCCCTCGTTTCCACTAAGTGGGCCACACACACCCCACTTGACTGGCATCGGTTGAGCCCCCTTTTGAAAAAGAAAAAGATGCTTTGCATGAAGCACTCTCAAAAATACGCGTGCCTTTCCCGTCCCCTGGCTGACCCAGGGGAAGAAAAGTCCTCTGAGAGCCATGACTTGTTCATCTTGGTTCTTTTAGAGACACAGCGAGGGGACTCCAACCACAGTCTCCCTCGTTTCCACTAACTGGGCCACACACACCCCACTTGACTGGCATCGGTTGAGCCCCCTTTTGAAAAAGAAAAAGATGCTTTGCATGAAGCACTCTCAAAAATACGCGTGCCTTTCCCGTCCCCTGGCTGACCCAGGGGAAGAAAAGTCCTCTGAGAGCCATGACTTGTTCATCTTGGTTCTTTTAGAGACACAGCGAGGGGACTCCAACCACAGTCTCCCTCGTTTCCACTAAATGGGCCACACACACCCCTCTTGACTGACATCAGTTGATGCCCCTTTTCAAAATGAAAAAGATGCTTTGCATGAAGCACTCTCAAAAATACGCGTGCCTTTCCCGTCCCCTGGCTGACCCAGGGGAAGAAAAGTCCTCTGAGAGCCATGACTTGTTCATCTTGGTTCTTTTAGAGACACAGCGAGGGGACTCCAACCACAGTCTCCCTCGTTTCCACTAACTGGGCCACACACACCCCACTTGACTGGCATCGGTTGAGCCCCCTTTTGAAAAAGAAAAAGATGCTTTGCATGAAGCACTCTCAAAAATACGCTTGCCTTTCCCGTCCCCTGGCTGACCCAGGGGAAGAAAAGTCCTCTGAGAGCCATGACTTGTTCATCTTGGTTCTTTTAGAGACACAGCGAGGGGACTCCAACCACAGTCTCCCTCGTTTCCACTAAATGGGCCACACACACCCCTCTTGACTGACATCAGTTGATGCCCCTTTTCAAAATGAAAAAGATGCTTTGCATGAAGCACTCTCAAAAATACGCTTGCCTTTCCCGTCCCCTGGCTGACCCAGGGGAAGAAAAGTCCTCTGAGAGCCATGACTTGTTCATCTTGGTTCTTTTAGAGACACAGCGAGGGGACTCCAACCACAGTCTCCCTCGTTTCCACTAAGTGGGCCACACACACCCCACTTGACTGGCATCGGTTGAGCCCCTTTTTGAAAAAGAAAAAGATGCTTTGCATGAAGCACTCTCAAAAATACGCTTGCCTTTCCCGTCCCCTGGCTGACCCAGGGGAAGAAAAGTCCTCTGAGAGCCATGACTTGTTCATCTTGGTTCTTTTAGAGACACAGCGAGGGGACTCCAACCACAGTCTCCCTCGTTTCCACTAACTGGGCCACACACACCCCACTTGACTGGCATCGGTTGAGCCCCCTTTTGAAAAAGAAAAAGATGCTTTGCATGAAGCACTCTCAAAAATACGCTTGCCTTTCCCGTCCCCTGGCTGACCCAGGGGAAGAAAAGTCCTCTGAGAGCCATGACTTGTTCATCTTGGTTCTTTTAGAGACACAGCGAGGGGACTCCAACCACAGTCTCCCTCGTTTCCACTAAATGGGCCACACACACCCCTCTTGAATGACATCGGTTGATGCCCCTTTTCAAAATGAAAAAGATGCTTTGCATGAAGCACTCTCAAAAATACGCGTGCCTTTCCCGTCCCCTGGCTGACCCAGGGGAAGAAAAGTCC
Organism: Anomaloglossus baeobatrachus; assembly: GCF_048569485.1. Taxonomy (NCBI): domain Eukaryota; kingdom Metazoa; phylum Chordata; class Amphibia; order Anura; family Aromobatidae; genus Anomaloglossus; species Anomaloglossus baeobatrachus. Next base: position 239,737,186 of record NC_134357.1, on the reverse strand, counting down.
TCTGAGAGCCATGACTTGTTCATCTTGGTTCTTTTACAGACACAGCGAGGGGACTCCAACCACAGTCTCCCTCGTTTCCACTAAATGGGCCACACACACCCCTCTTGAATGACATCAGTTGATGCCCCTTTTCAAAATGAAAAAGATGCTTTGCATGAAGCACTCTCAAAAATACGCGTGCCTTTCCCGTCCCCTGGCTGACCCAGGGGAAGAAAAGTCCTCTGAGAGCCATGACTTGTTCATCTTGGTTCTTTTAGAGACACAGCGAGGGGACTCCAACCACAGTCTCCCTCGTTTCCACTAAATGGGCCACACACACCCCTCTTGAATGACATCAGTTGATGCCCCTTTTCAAAATGAAAAAGATGCTTTGCATGAAGCACTCTCAAAAATACGCGTGCCTTTCCCGTCCCCTGGCTGACCCAGGGGAAGAAAAGTCCTCTGAGAGCCATGTCCACATTGTCAGTGGACAGACATGTGTGCTTATCTGCCAGCAGACCCCCAGCAGCACTGAAGACAGGTTCCGAGAGAACGCTGGCTGCAGGACACGACAAGATCCCCAAGGCGTACGTGGCGAGCTCAGGCAATTTATCAAGATTGGAAGCCTAAAATGAGCAGGGCTCAAGTTGCACAATAATGGAATCGATGTTTCCTTGCATATACTCATATATCTGTGTGTCCTCCTCTTTTTCCTTGTCCAGCTCTTTTGTTTTCACATTATATGTCCTTGTCACTTTCCCATGTGTTGTGAGTTGTTTGTCACCTTTTCGACACCTTTGAGGGTGTTTTCTAGGTGTTTTTCTGTGTTTGTGATTGCCTGCCATTGTTTCCTATGCAGTTCGAGTTCGGTTCGTCGAACGTTCGACGAGCCGAACTCGAACGGGACCTCCGTTCGGAGAACCAACCTCGAGCCGAACCGGGACCGGTTCGCTCATCTCTACTCTTTACCTCTCTTTGTCTGTCTCTTACCCTGTCTGTCTCTTTACCTCTCTTTCCCTGTCTGTTTCCCTGTGTCTCTCTGTCTCTTTGTCTGTGTCTGTCTCTTTACCTTTCTGTGTCTGTCTCTTAACCCGTCTCTCTCTTTCCCTGTCTGTCTCTTTCCCTGTCAGCCTGTCTCTTTGTCTGTGTCTGTCTCTTTGTGTCTGTCTCTTTGTGTCTGTCTCTTTGTGTCTGTCTCTTACCCTGTCTATGTCTGTTTCTTACCCTGTCTGTGTCTGCCTCTTTCCCTGTCTGTGTCTGCCTCTTTCCCTGTCTGTGTCTGTCTCTTTCCCTGGCTGCATTGTGACATGCCAACATTCCATATAAGGGCGTGGCTGCGCATTCTTCTGAAGTTCTGGCTGCACTGTGGCTCCCAGCTCCATTCGCTTTAATGGAGGCAGGTTTTTTGGCGAATAACTGTAAAGAGCGGGGTTAAAATTTCCCCTCAAAACATAGCCTATGACGCTCTCAGGGTCCAGAAGTATGAGTGTGCAAAGTTTTGTGGCTGTAGCTGCGACGGTGCGGATGCCAATCCCGGACATACACACACACACACACACATACACACACACATTCAGCTTTATATATTAGATACACACACACAATACAGACCAAACGTTTGGACACACCATCTCATTCAAAGTTTTCTCTATTTTCATGACTCTGAAAATTGTAGATTCACATTGAAGGCATCAAAACTATGAATTAACACATGTGGAATGAAATACTTAACAAGTGTGAAACAACTGAAAATATGTCTTATATTCTAGGTTCTTCAAAGTAGCTACCTTTTGCTTTGATTACTGCTTTGCACACTCTTGGCATTCTCTTGATGAGTTTCAAGAGGTAGTCACCGGAAATGGTTTTCCAACAGTCTGAAAGGAATTCCCAGAGATGCTTAGCACTTGTTGGCCCTTTTGCCTTCACTCTGCGGTCCAGCTCACCCCAAACCATCTCGATTGGGTTCAGGTCTGGTGACTGTGGAGGCCAGGTCATCTGGCGTAGCACCCCATCACTCCCCTTTTTAGTCAAATAGCCCTTACACAGCCTGGAGTTGTGTTTGGGGTCATTGTCCTGTTGAAAAATAAATGATGGTCCAACAAAACGCAAACCAGATAGAATAGCATGCCACTGCAAGATGCTGTGGTAGCCATGCTGGTTTAGTATGCCTTCAATTTTGAACAAATCCCCAACAGTGTCACCAGCAAAGCACCCCCACACCATCACACCTCCTCCTCCATGCTTCACGGTGGGACCCAGGCATGTCGAGTCCATCCGTTCACCTTTTCTGCGTCGCACAAAGACACGGTGGTTGGATCCAAAGATCTCAAATTTGGACTCGTCAGACCAAAGCACAGATTTCCACTGGTCTAATGTCCATTCCTTGTGTTCTTTAGCCCAAACAAGTCTCTTCTGCTTATTGCCTATCCTTAGCAGTGGTTTCCAAGCAGCTATTTTACTATGAAGGCCTACTGCACAAAGTCTCCTCTTAACAGTTGTTCTAGAGATGTGTCTGCTGCTAGACCTGTGTGTGGCATTGACCTGGTTTCTAATCTGAGCTGCTGTTAACCTGCGATTTCTGAGGCTGGTGACTCAGATAAACTTATCCTCCGCAGCAGAGGTAACTCTTAGTCTTCCTTTCCTGAGGCGGTCCTCATGTGAGCCAGTTTCTTTGTAGCGTTTGATGGTTTTTGCCACTGCACTTGGGGACACTTTCAAAGTTTTCCCAATTTTTCGGACTGACTGACCTTTATTTCTCAAAGTAATAATGGCCACTCATTTTTCTTTACTTAGAATATGTATTATGGCAAGAACAAAGCAGCTAACAGTCTATTCAGTAGGACTATCAGTTGTGTATCCACCAGACGTTTGCACAACACAACTGATGGTCCCAACCCCATTTATAAGGCAAGAAATCCCACTTATTAAACCTGACAGGGCACACCTGGGAAGTGAAAACCATTTCCGGTGACTACCTCTTGAAGCTCATCAAGAGAATGCCAAGAGTGTGCAAAGCAGTAATCAAAGCAAAAGGTGGCTACTTTGAAGAACCTAGAGTATAAGACATATTTTCAGTTGTTTCACAGTTGTGTAAAGTATTTCATTCCACATGTGTTAATTCATAGTTTTGATGCCTTCAATGTGTATCTATTTTTCAGAGTCATGAAAATAAAGAAAACTCTGTGAATGAGAAGATGTGTCCAAACTTTTTTTTGGTCTGTACTGTGTGTATATATATATATATATATATATATATATATATATATATATATATATATATATATATATATATATATATATATATATATATATATATATATATATATATATATATATATATATATGTGTGAGACACACACACACACACACACACACATATCCTGTCCTGCATATACAGAAGAATCATACAGATGTGAAGAATGTGGCTCAGTCGTCAGCACTGTCACCTGGCAGCACTGGGGTCCTGGGTTCAAATCCCATCGAGGACAACATCTGCAAGGAGTTTGTATGTTCTCAACAAGTTTGCGTGGGTTTCCTTCGGGTTCTCCAGTTTCCTCTGGTTCCCCCATAATCCAAAGACATACTGATATGGAATTTAGATTGAAAGCCCCAATGGGGACTGTGATGATGCCTATAAAGTGCTGTGGAATTAATGGTGCCATATATATGAAAGCATAATAAATAAATATGGTGTGGATGTATCTAGTGTGAAGTCACACAATGTCTTGCCTTAGAGTGAATGCGTGTCAGGAGGGATTGCAATGGTTGCAGAATCAGTGTGGTGGACAGAGGAGGCAGAGGCCAAGAGGGGCTGTTGCTGCAAGACTGAAATGGCGTCCCCCATGCTTACAGCTGCCTGGCCAACAATGCTCTTACTCTCCTGCAGCTCCTCTTAATTCATTGTAGTTGGCAATGACTCTATATTGTGTGTGCACAACCCATTTCAGTACTCAATACTCAATACAACCCATTGATAAGAAAAAACAAAAATTGTGGCCAGTTTTTTTTACACTACTAGGCACTAGGAGCTGCCGCAAGTTCACAGATGGTTAGCAACCCAGTAAGTTCCTCTGAAATGCTGCCAGTTTTTCCCTCTCCACTTACATAGACTGACAGATCTCCTACTCTACACACAGTCACTGACCCATGCTACCCATTACAAGTGTTACACCATTCCGCCTACTACCGGTATTAGACCTGAGCCTCCATAACAAGAGAGCAAACATTTATTCAGTTATAAATGGTGAACATCGATATGCTACAGGCACTCCAGTTATAGATCAACGGACCTTTTCCGGTACTACGTTTTGTGGTAAGATGCTACAGAAAAATCTCTTCCTTTCTGATGTGCAAAATATTTGCTACAAATTCAGCATCATGAGGAGGTTGTAACATGATATTTTTGATGGTGTTCAACAAGACTTGATTCTTGCATAAAAGATTCCCCACATTTGATACAAGAAAATATCTTCTCCAAAGCGCCAAGGCCCTGTTGTTTTTCAAGAGGATCTTTAACTGAATAAAGTTTTTCAGATTCCAAACCTAAAGAGAGTTTCTCTCCTGTGTGGATTCTCAGATGTTCCACAAGATTAGATTTTCGAGTAAAACATCTCCGGCATTCTGAACATGAAAATGGTCTCTGTCCACTATGTATTTTCTGGTGTTCAACAAGATTTGACCTCTGGGAAAAACATTTTGCACACTCTGAACAGGAGTATGGCTTTTTCCCTGTGTGAATTCTCTCATGTTTTACAAGATCTGATTTCCGGGCAAAGCATTTCCCACAATCTGAACATGAAAATGGTTTCTCTCCAGTATGAATTCTTTGATGTTTAACAAGGTCTGATTTCCGGGTAAAACATTTACCACATTCTACGCAGGGAAATGGTTTTTCCCCTGTGTGTATTCTACCATGTTTAACAAGATCTGATTTTGTGGTGAAGCATCTACCACAGTTTGAACATGCAAATTTTCTCTCATCTCGGTGAATTCTTTTATGAATAGAAAGATTATATTTCTTTTTAAAATACTTCCCACATTCAGGACATGAAAAAGGATTCTCGTCTCTGTGACTTCTTTCGTGCTTAGAAAGATTAGATCTCTTTTTAAAACATTTTTCGCATTCAGAACAAAGAAATAATTTACTCCCTCTTTGTCCTTTTTCTTGCTTTCCAGTCTGTGTTTGATCGGTTGACGTCTCCCTCTGACTAGTGGGATCAGTGGACGGATCTCTGTTGTGAAAGACTGAGGGAATAGTTGGTGTATTTGAGTGTTTATACCAATCCTGTATAATATTGTCATCTACTGCTTCATAATCTGGTGATTCTCCAGTTGAACCACTGGTCAACTCATCTGTATGAAATAAAGACAATATTTTTACTAGATTTAATTTCACAAAAACTGGATATCTTTTATATCTCTATGTTGAGCTATAATGTACGTGAGAAAGAAAAAGGCAAATAATCATACGTTTCTTGATCTGATAAAAAATATTTAATGTCAATATCTCTATAAAAATAATTTAATAGTTTACAAAAAAACATTATCTCCCACCTTTCATTTTCCCATCCTGAGCTTGATATATGTGAAAAATAGCTCTTGGAAAAAATGGTACGTTAGCTTTTTTTCTGTGTGTGGTAGTAAAAACATCCCCATAATGCTATGATAGTAATTGACCTCTAGCAAAGTTCAAATTCCCATACACCCTAGACAGCTGTCAGCCATCCCTCCCGATAGCCCATACGCATGTATAAGGCTGATGTCAGTGAAATATGGCAGCAACTTATCTACATTGGCAACAAAGGCTCTAACATGTTGATATCCATCATTCCTAATCCTTCTCACCCCTCACATCTGCCAGCTGTACATATAAATAATAAACATTGTCATTATAATCACCGGTCCTGCGACACGTCCTACAGACCCGCTATTTCCCAATCATTAATTTCCGGAGGTATTCACTGCACTGCTTGTCACTCTTCGGATTTTTTCGGCCGTGTTCGAGTGAACTCGAATGAGTGGACTCGAGTGAATTTTGACTGTCACTGTCAGTGTCAGCCTGCTTCTTACTCTGTAGAGACGCTTGCGTGTACAGAGGAATGAAGCAGAGATGACAACGCTCTCCCTGTGGACTACGTCGGACAAAGGATTTTTTTATAATAAAGATGGAGTCTCTAAATGTTTTTTTTTTGTTTTATTTCTAATTAAAAAAAAAATTCTATGTGTTGTGTTTTCTTTTTTTTACTGTTTACTAGAAATTCATGGTGGCCATGTCTCATTTGGCGTGACACCATTAATTTCGGGCTTAGTACCAGCTGAGAATACAAAGCTGGTATTAACCCCTTTCTTACCCATCAGGGCCACTGGACGAGCCGGGAAAAGAACCTGGAAATGGCGGTAAGAAACAATGCACCATGCTCCAGGAGCGGCTGCGGGCTGCGTTTTTTAGCGTGGGCGACCCAGAATGCTTCGGCCTTACCACACTAAGAATCCTAGCCCCCAGATGCCTGGTTTTACCTGACAGGCGATCAAAATACGGCGGAGGCCCACACATTTTTTTTTTTCAATTATTTTTTTAAAGAATTAAAAAAAAGTAAAAAAAAATGGGCTTCCATTAAAAAAAATGACATAGCGCTCCACAGTATTGTTGATTGTCAGCGCAGATAAAGCAGATGGCTATGTGCTGCCACCCCCATCTGCCTGACTTTATTTTGGCTGGCAATCAAAATTCACAGAAGCCCAATATTTATTTTTAATCATTTAAATAAATATTTAAAAAAAAAAAAAATTGCGTGGGCTCTTGCCATATTTTGATGGCTAGCCAGGTAAAACCAGGCAGCGGGGGCTGGAATTCTCAGCGCAGGGTGATGCAAGCTGTCCGGGCCTCCCCCACTGCTAATTGCAGCCCCAAGCCGCTCCAGAAAATGGCGCATTTATAGAAGCGCTATTTTCTGGCGCTTTACCCAGCTCGGCCAGCGGCCCTGATGGCGGTGGCACGCTGGTTAATAATAGGGTTAGGGCCAGCTTTGTATTACCGGCTGGTACTAAGCCAAAATTAATGGAGTCACGCCAAATTAGACATGGGCACCAGGAATTTCTAGTAAACAGTAAAAAAAAACAAACAAAAAAACGCAAAAATACATTTTTTATTAGAAATAAAATAAAAAAACATTTAGAGACTCCATCTTTATTATAAAAAAATTCTTACGTAGTCCAGAGGGAGAGCAATGTCAGCTCTACTACATCGCTCTGTACAGACAAGTGTCTATACAGAGTGAGAAGCAGGCTGACAGTGATAGTCAAAGTTCAATCGAGTGAACCCTGACGTCATCGCAAATACAGCCAAAAAAAGCCGAAGACTGCCGAGTGACAGGCAGTGCAGTGAATACCGCCGGAAGTTAATGATCGGACCTGAAAGCAGAAGCGGCCGGGAGATAGTGGGTCTGCAGGATGTGTCGCAGGACCGATAAGTATAACCATAATGTTTTTTAATAATGTGCTTTTTTTTTTACAGCCCCTGACCTGAATTGTACCCAAACTGTAACATGGGTTTCCCAGGAAAACTTTTGTTCGGGACCTTGTGCACGAACACTATGTGTTCGGTAAGGATCCAGAACTTTACAGTTCGGTTTCGCCCATCCCTACCAGTGTCACCAAAAAAGGTCTGACAACTTTCCTGCCATGTATAAAAGTGCCTAAAGCAGTGTTCCCAAACTCCAGTCCTCGGGAGCCACCAACAGTGCATGTTTTATAGATTTCCTTAGTATTGCACAGGTGCTAACATAATTACCTGCACAAGGGATAATTCCAATACTAAGGAAATCCTGAAAATATGAGTCCTGAGGACTGGAGTTGGGGAACACTAGCCTAAAGTCTTATCCATTCCTTAATTCCATGCCCAGCCCAATGTTTTAGCTGTCAACATATTCCAATGCATTTAAATCAGATAAATATTAAAGCAAAACAAAAAAAGAAAAATAGGTCACTTCATGACAGCACCTTGAGGACCAGGAAGGTATTTTGTGGTAATTACTCACCTGGAATGGTCAGCATCTTCTCCGTACACTGCTGGTCCGACAGCATACATGTCTCTTCTTCTCCTACTATAACCTCAACTTTAATATCGTTAAGATCTTCATTCTGATTCAAAATGTGAAATGTGCAATTCAGGAAAGAGGTGGAACATTCCTATTTATGCCAAATACACCTAGATAGAGGTCTTCCAAATGCTGAGCAACATCTTCACATTACAGAACAATAAGAATGATACTGTTTTTGAACAAAGGAATTAAGACTGAGCAGAAAGCCTTCTTAGCTACTTGACATTTCATATTCAGTATTTGGGAAGACCGGTGTTCCGCCTACCTGATGATCCTCTAGCACACTGGGGCATTCTTTTGGACCATCCTGGGAACAGAGAGAGCTCGGACACCTCTCTAGTTTATTCCTATTACTCGATCCATCTGTAAAACACAAATAGACTGAACAGATTGGTGATTGAGAAATATACGACAGGTGTTACCAGGTGACCCTCTATCGTTCTCTTCTGTAGGGCTCATTGAGACGAGCATATGTCACATCAATGTGCTGTCCGAAGGCAAACTGAAGAGCATACAGATAGTACACAGACCAAGGCAAATGAAAGATATGGTTCATATGAGTTTTGGTTTTTTTTTAAACACGCAGACAAATGGTCCAAGTGCAAAAAGAATAAAATCCCATTATTTGGATCAGATTGAGTCATTAAACTCAATGGGTGTATTAACAGAATGGAGGCAACACATACATCATCCATATGACATTGCATTAACATAGAGGACTGAATTTAACCATTTATTCATCTTTACATTGGTGATGTATAAAGCAGATACAACACAGATGTAAAAAAAACAACATACAGATAAAAAAGTCAGCTTTTTCTGACTGAATTTGAAATTTATTGTACACACGTTTGTCTGGCCTTACAGGTAATTACAGTCTCTTATTATTTATTTATAAAGCACCACTGATTCCATGGTGCTGGTTTTACCTGCCGATGTGTGGGTCTTGTGATCCTCCATTATGACAGTCTCATACAGATCCTTGTTTTCACTTAAATACTCCCACTCCTCCATGGAGAAGTATACAGTGACGTCCTGACACCTTATAGGAACCTGCAAAAAAAAGGTTAGCGGAAAATAAAATACAGTAAAAATACTGACGTGCAGTGACAAGGCTCCAATGCTAAAACAAAACGCATTAAAGGGAACCTGCCACCCGGTTTTCCCCATATAAAGTACAGCCCTTTGTTACAGCATTGTAGACTGGTAGATTTCTATCCTCTGTAAGGCAATATCTTTTGATAATACTTGCATGCAGGGTGGTCCAGTCTGACGGCCATCTCTGATCTTGATCTGGAGCCTTCTATTTTCTTGTAATCGCTGTGCTACTTTCCTGCTTCATGTTGATGATACGTCCTACGTCATCCACACAGAATGCTTCATTGCGCTTCTGTATAGGCGTTCTCCTTTCTGCACTGCTAAGTGAAGAGCAAAGTATTGTAGCGCACATGCGCCGTTTATCTTTGGCCTTTCTCCGTGCATGCACACTACAATACTTTGCTCTGCCCTCAGCATGGTAGAGAGAAGTGCACCTGCGCAGAAGCGCAATGGAGACCTCTGTGTGGATGACGTAGGATGCGTCATCCACACAAAGCAGGAAGGAGGACAGCGAACAAAAGAAGAGAGGAGGTGCCGGATCACGACTAGAGATGCCCATCGGACCGGACCGCCCCGTAGGTGAGTATAATAAAAGCTGTTTTTTTTGCCTTGCAGAGCAGATTGGGGACATACATACAACATTCTAGAATGCTGTAACAGAGGGCTAACAGGTGGTGGCTGTACTTTATATGGGGAAAACATTGTGACAGGTTCCCTTTAAAAAGTGCACAAATATTAAATATATGTGCAAAAAGTATGGTAATTCAGCACGTCCAAAAACACAAGGAAATAAATAAGCCAATACAGGCTGCTGTGGCGGCAATATGTAAGGAAACGCAAAAGATGCATTGGCATTCTGCAAACGGCAGGAAATTTGCATTTGTTACATATATGGATTTGATTTGTGTTACTGCTTTATGAGACAGAGAAATATATTCACTTTTTAATATAGAAATTTAATCACCGAGAAAGAAAAGTCTTATAGCTACTGAAATCACAGGATGGATAGACATGTTGAAAACGAATAATGGAAAAACAAACTTTTCAAAACATCTCAATTTATTCAGTTTGGGGTACCGTTACATTCAGGAATCCCTGCATTAACACAACTTGGCTGCTATCAATGAAGATATTAATGGTTGTCTGAGGAACCTTCTGCCATGCTGAATGCACTTGGGTAACTCATCAAGATCCGCTGCTGGCAGCTCCTGTGTAATCACCGACTAATGACGTCCCAGATGTGCACAATGCAGTTCAGTTTGGCATGCTAAGCTGCATGAGCTGCTCACAATAGGATGAGAAACCTGCAGTCTTATGATGCCATGTTCCCTCATGATGACCTCTTCATGGCATTGCTCATGTGATCTCCAGACCACTATGTGCCTTTCATTGCATCAGATACAAAAGTAGGACCCATGATTGGCATGAGGTTGTTGTGCAAATGCATTCTGATGGTTTGTGTAGATACTGTGTGACACCTTAAGGCCCCGTCACACTAAGCAACATCGCTAGCAACATCGCTGCTAACGAACAACTTTTGTGACGTTGCTAGCGATGTTGCTTAGTGTGACATCCAGCAACAACCTGGCCCCTGCTGTGAGGTCGTTGGTTGTTGCTGAATGTCCTGGGCCATTTTTTAGTTGTTGCTATCCTGCTGTGAAGCACAGATCGCTGTGTGTGACAGCGAGACAGCAACAACTAAATGTGCAGGCAGCAGGAGCCGGCTTCTGCAGAGGCTGGTAACCAATGTAAACATCGGGTAACCAAGAAGCCCTGTCCTTGGTTACCCGATATTTACCTTTGATACCAGCCTCCGCCGCTCTCACTGCCTGTGCTGCCGGCTCCTGCTCTGTGCACATGTAGCTGCAGTACACATCGGGTTAATTAACCCGATGTGTGCTGTAACTAGGAGAGCAAGGAGCCAGCGCTAAGCAGTGTGCACTGCTCCCTGCTCTGTGCACATTTAGCTGCAGCACACATCGGGTAATTAACCCGATGTGTGCTGTAACTAGGAGAGCAAGGAGCCAGCGCTAAGCATTGTGCGCTGCTCCCTGCTCTGTACACATTTAGCTGCAGCACACATCGGGTAATTAACCCGATATGTGCTGTAACTAGGAGAGCAGGGAGCCAGCGCTCAGTGTGCGCTGCTCCCTGCTCTCTGCACGTGCGGTGGTAACCAAGGTAAATATCGGGTTGGTTACCCGATATTTACCTTAGTTACCAAGCGCAGCATCTTCCACGCAGCGCTGGGGGCTTGTCACTGGTTGCTGGTGAGCTCACCAGCAACTTGTGTAGCGACGCTCCAGCGATCCCTGCCAGGTCAGGTTGCTGGTGGGATCGCTGGAGCGTTGCAGTGTGACATCTCACCAGCAACCTCCTAGCAACTTACCAGCGATCCCTATCGTTGTTGGGATCGCTGGTAAGTTGCTTAGTGTGACGGTACCTTTAGTCTCCATATGTGACTAATTTTACTTGCAGTACAGAATAGGTCATTACAAGCCATTCTTTGAATCTGACAAGACCACAAGGGCTACTACACAAAGAAGCATTCACGATAGGACTCCAGTCCTATTCGTGGGATTAAATTGTGAAGTGGTATTATGCACAGTAGCCAGACCGCTCTAGTCTTCTTTGCAGGTACACTTATAGCTTAGTGTTATTTTGATTTGGTGGTGGAACCAGTGCTACAGCCATCCCTCCAAAAGTGTCCCAGGAGCAGCTTGTTAACAGGACAAAAGGCCACATGTTGCTTGTGCTACTAGGAGCAGCCTGTGAGTCCTAAATGTCCTACCTTGGTCTGCAGGGTCTCCGGACTTGTCTCCCATTGAGTATATCTGGGACATCATGGCAACTGTAAGGCTATGTGCGCACTGGGAAATGGAATTTTCTTGAGAAAATTCCGCATGCTCTCAAAGATTACCGCACCCGCGGTAAAAAACCGCGGCAAACCGCACCCGAAAACCGCATGCGGTTTGCCGCGGTTTGCTGCGGTTTCACCGCGGTATTGTTCGCAGTATTGCCGCGGTTTTGCCGCGTGTGGGTTGGGATGTGCTTTATTGCAATCAATGCAATAAAGCACATTGAAAAAAGAAAAAAAAAAAAGTCATTTAATTCAGAGATAGTAGATAGATAGATAGATAGATAGAGGGATAGATAGATAGACAGACAGATAGAGGGATAGATAGAGGGATAGATAGAGGACAGATCGCTGCATTTCCCACGGTCGGCAGTGAGTTCACATTACCGGCCGTAGGAAATGACCGGTAATTACCTCTGCTGTCTGCTGCATTCATTCAGCGCTGTGTCTGTGACAGTCGCGGCTGGATGTAAGCAGCGCAGGACGTCGGAGCTGTGGATTACGCCGGAGCTTTGGTGCGGGAGGGGTTAATAAGATGGTGAACGAGGCTTGTTTTTTTATTTAAAATAAAGGATTTTTCGGTGTCTGTGTTTTCTTCACTTTACTTACGGGTTGATCATGTCAGCTGTCACATAGACGCTGCCATGATCAAGCCTGGAGTTAATGGCGGTGATCCACCACCATTAACCCCTTGTATTACCTTGCTGCCACTGCTACACGGCAGCAAGAAGAGCCGGGGACACGCCGGTGCTGCCGCATAATGGATGCGACAGTCCCGGGGCAGCTGCGGCTGATATTCTCGGCTGCGGGAGGTGGGAGTGAGGCGGGGGACATTAACCCTGCCCCTCTCCCTCACCAGCCTGAGAATACCGGGCCGCCGCTGTGTGCTTACCTCGGCTGGAAGGTAAAAATACAGCGGAGCCCACGTTCTTTGTTTTCTATATTTCCGTTTTCTTTCTATGTGTGTTCTATGTGTCTGTGTTCTATGTCTGTGATGTCTGTGTGTGTGTGATCTGTGTGTGTGTGTGATCTGTGTGTGTGTTTACTCTCTGCACGGCTTCCTCTTCCTGTAATGACATCACTTCCCTGCAAAACCGCAGACAGGCGATGTACATTACCAGAGGTAAACCGCGAAATACCGCAGGGAATAACGCAGGAAAACGCAGTGAACCGCACAGAATTTGCTGCCTGCGTTATTCCCTGCGGGATTTCACGATTAACATTGGAGTCAATGGAGTGAAATCCCGCAGCGATGTGCGGAAAAGAAGTGACATGCACTTGTTTTTGCTGCGGGATTCCCAGTGCGCACAGGATTTTTTTTCTCCATAGGATTTGCTGGTGATTCCCTGCAGAGATGTTATGAACATTTTCTGCAGCGAAACATGCAGCAAATCCGCGGAAAATCCGCGGCAAAATCCGGTAAGTGCGCACATAGCCTAAAAGGTGCTACTAGCAGCGGATCTTGGTGATTTATCCAAGTCAATTGAGAGCGGCAGGTCATTCCTCAGACAACCATTAATAACCTCAGTAATAGCAGCCATGTTCTGTAAGTCTGTGTATTTCTGTGCTCTATACTGAAGAAATCAAGAGCTTTTGATTTTGTTTCCATTTTTCCATCTTTGGCATATGTATCAATCCTTTGATTACCATAACTGTGTTAAAAACTGGGTTTAAGGCGACAACTGCAAAGCCAGTATATAATGATTGGAGCGAGAATTGGTGCAAAAACATATTATGGATTTATTCAGATTAAGAGTTTGAGGGTTACAGTCATTAGAGAAAAGTAACTGTCTTGGCTTGAGTTAATAGATGGATAGACAGATAGAAAAAATAACAGTTCATTTGTCTTACATAGCTGTGATGTAGTAAGCCGTCTCTCTCTGGATGGTCTGGTCGGGCTTGATGAGTCCGTCTTTCTCCTCCCTCCTTCTGCCTTACCCTTTGAAGTGTGGCTTCTTTTATAACCCAAACCCCTCCTCCTGATTGTCCTTATCTCTTTACATGGTATACAAAAAGTAACTATCCCTATTTTAGTTGAGCATTACATCATGTCACGTGGTACATTTTACCCGCGAAATAAGTGTACTTGCGCAGTAGAGACTTGTAACAAAACCTACTTCAACTTATTTATAATTCCTTTGAGGCTCGCTGAACTTTGACCTCTGTGTAACAGAAAGAAGTCCCTCATAGCTATTTCAGTTCTTAGCCCAACATTCCAAACAGAATATAGCTCTTCTTTGACAACTTTGATGAACAACTAGCAGATGACTTTGGTTCTACCATTTCAAACTCTTGGTCAGTATTTCCAGCTCACAAACTCACTCTTAAAGGGGATGGCGAAATACACATATTTTATGAATACATGTATATTCAAGTTTATGAATCAAATCTCCATAAACTCACTATTTTACAAACTGAGACTTTTCCTTCTTCGTGTTGCAATTTTAACGTTGAGGAGTGTATACAGTGTACAGTGCCTTGAAAAAGTATTCATACTTTTCCATATTTTTAAACTTTACACCCACTTTTCCATATTTTTAAATTTTACACCCACAAATTTAAAATTGTTTATTTGGATTTTACTCGACATATCAACAAAAAGTAACACGTATTTATGAAGTGTAAAGGAAATGATATTTAGAAAACCATGTCTTTTAAAAATATAAATCTGAAAATCATGACGTGCATTTGTATTCAACCCCCTGTAGTCTGAGACATAGGTCCACCTTACAGCAGGGGAACCCTAAACATATTGGCAGAGCTACAATAGAATGGCTTAGATTAAAGCATATTCATGTTTGTGAGTAGCCCAGTCATAGTCCAGACCTAAACCCCATTGAGAATTTGAGGCAAGACTTGAAAATTGCTGTTCACAGACGCCTCCATCCACTCTCACTGAGCTAGAGATATTTTGCAAGGAAAAATTGGCAAAATTTTCCATCTCAAGATATCCAAAGCTGGTAGAGAAATACCCCAAAACAGCAATGAAAAGTGGTCCTACAAAGTAATGGCTCGGGGGGCTGAATGCAATTTTCAAATTTATATTTTTCAAATAGTTAAAAATGTATATCATTTCCTTTACACTTCATAAATACTTGTTACTTAGAGTTGGTATATCACATAAAATACCAATCAAATACATTTAATTTGTGGGTGTACCGTGACAAAAACATTCACAGGGTATTAATACATTTTCAAAGCACTGTATATATACAGTACTGATCAAAAGTGTGGACACACCTGTACATGTAGTGATTTTCCTTGTGTACCTTGTAGATACAGACTGAAGGCAGCAAAACAATGAAGTAAAATATATGGAAAAAAGGAGTAAAAAAAACATGCGTGAAACAAACCAGAATGCGTGTTCAACCTTAGATTCCTCAAAGTACTCCCTTTTAGGCTTGTTTCACACATCAATGAAAAACACAGACGTTCTTCACTGACGTGTCAAACACGCATATGTCCCTCCGTGGTCCGTGATTCACGGCACACGTGGGTTATTCATGTGCAATCCATCATACGCGCTCCGTGATTGCACATGGACATAAACTCACCTGCTGTCCGTGGTGCTGAAGAGTCCCGCGGTGCAGCATCCGGCCGTCGCTGTGTCACCTCTGCATCTACTTCTGGGTTGGCTGTGTCGTGCATAATGAATATGCAAGACAGTAATTAGCCAGGCAGGAAGCTACGGAGAGCAGAGGCAAAAAAGGTGAATTAAAAATGTCTTTAATGTTCAATGTCCGTGATTTTCTGGTAGGTGTTTCACACCATAGTGTGGTCCGTGGGACATCAGTGTTGCCAGAAAAAAACGGACATGTCTCCGTGCGGCAATCACGGATACGTGTGTATGCCGCACGGAGACACGGTCAGTGAAAAATCACTAATGTGTGCACAGACCCATTGATTATAATGGGTCTGTGTATGTTAAAAACACTAAAATTAATATATCTAGTTATCAAATATTTTATAGTAGGACATATATGTTCACAGTTCTGTTTATGTTGGAGGGCATAGTTTATTAATAAAGTTCTTATAAGGAATAAATATTAAAATATCCATATTGAATTTACATAAGTGCTGATATGGAAGGATGTATATATATATTCTTCAGGAAGCTTCTAGAAGATTATGT
Organism: Anomaloglossus baeobatrachus; assembly: GCF_048569485.1. Classification (NCBI taxonomy): domain Eukaryota; kingdom Metazoa; phylum Chordata; class Amphibia; order Anura; family Aromobatidae; genus Anomaloglossus; species Anomaloglossus baeobatrachus. Next base: position 239,721,021 of record NC_134357.1, on the reverse strand, counting down.
CATGGAACTGTGTTCAGTTAAAACACCCTATATGGACTGGACAGTTGTCATATAACACACGATGGAGGGGGCTACTGGCTGCTCCTGCACGTCGCCTACTGCCAGAGTGATTACAGGCTGCAAAATGAACACATGCTGTCCTGCCTTGCCATTCAGAATCCAAGGAGAGATGGATGAAGATTTTCTATTGATCAGTATGGACTAAATGAACTCTTTTTCCGTAAGCTAATGAAGTATATTATTTTTTTCCTTTCTGTAACTGAACCCTGGCAACCATTTTTAAATAGATAAAATACATTTATTTTTTACATTTTTGAAGTTCTTTCTTTCATGCGCCTTTACGTATTTGAAGAAAAATATATTTAAGAGTATATTTTTAACAGTGTATGTCCGTGATTCTGGTGCGAATAAAAACTAGCACATACGTACCAGAATCACTGAAATGTGAAACAGGCCTCATTTAATCAGCCATCAAGTGCCTCTCACAGCTACGGGTGGATCTCGGATCCACCCACAGCTGTTAACTAGTTAAATATTGCTTTCAAATATTGATAGTAGCATTTAACATGTGGTGACAGAAATCAAGTCACCAATTTCGCCCATCAGCACCCCCATTACGTCATGGGGTGTCATGACAGCCGGGGGTCAGCTGATGAACCTTGTGCCTGACATAAGAATCCTCCTGTGAATGCCAGCTGCGAGCCAGCATTCAGAGGAGATTATGATTTTTGCTATACACAGCAGTGCTATAGCAATCGGATGATCACAGCTTTAAGTCCCCTAAGGGTATTAGTAAATACAGTAATAAGTAAAAAAAGAAAAACAAAACCCACAAAGAATTTCAAAATCACCCCCTTTTTGTCCCATTAAAAATAAAACAAGTAAAAAAAAATAATTAAAAATATTTGATTCAGATATGTCAAATGTATCAAAATACAGAATAAAATAATCTGATCGGTAAATAGCCTAACAAGAAAAAAAAATAAAAAGTCAGAATTAAATATTTTTGGGTCGCCACAACATTGCAATAAACTGCAATAAGAAACCATCAAAACATACCCCAAAATGGTATCAGTATAAACATAATTTCAGGGTGCAAAAAAATAAGCCGTCACACAGCCCCAGGTTCCAAAAAATGAGAACACTACAGGTATCGGAAAATGGCAACAAAAGCAATATTCTTTTTAGACAAATTTTTGAATTTTCACCACTCAAATAAGAAAAACTGTCACGCTCCCGGTGTCCTGGCAGCCCTCCTTACCCACTGACCCGGTTCCTGCATCGCACCACCGCTCCGTACACACTGATTAAGTCGTACCTGCATCGCACCACCGCTCCGTACCCACTGATCCAGTCGCACCTGCATCGCACCACCGCTCCTTAACCACTGATCCAGTCCACGTGTCCACCGGTCATGGCTGCCGCTCCCGCTCGTGCTCTCCTGTGTCCTGCTCCTGGTCTTATGAGTCTGACTCTGAGTCTTAGCCACAAGGTTCTGTATAGGACCAGGCCGCGCCCACTCTCCTGGTCTTATAGGCCCAGCACACCTGCAGCAGGAAATGACATGAGGCTGTGCTGGGTATATAAGACTGGCCTTTCCATGTGGGCAGCGCCTGATCAACGTGTCTTGAAGCCTTGTCTTGTGAGCTAGGTGCTCAGGTCTCCTTGTACCGTGTCCTGTTACCTGTACCAGCATTCTGTACCGTCTTAAAGAACTCCGTGACCCTGGTGACCTGGTTATACCTGTCCCTGCCACGCCAGTGCTCCGGCTGCCATGTACCCTGCCCTCCGGTGGGGTGCATGGTCCAGTGGATCCACCTCCTGGGCCTACCAGTCCTCCCTGGTCCTGACAGATTGATCAGGCCATGGATTCCGCCGGAGCACAGACGTCTGAACTGGCTGAACTGCGCCAGGAACTGGTGCGACAGAGAGAAACCTTAACCCGTATATTGAATTTCCTGACGTCTGTGGACAGCCGCTTGTATACGTTAGACTGCCGCCTCGACCTCATCTACACAGCGTACAGCGACTACGTCCGAACCCGTTGTCTCCTCGGCCTCGCATCTCCGCCTCGCTGCACCGCCTCGCTATGCGGGAGATCCCAAGACCTGCAGAGGCTTCTTGAACCAGTGCTCTCTGCATTTCCAGCTGCTCCCGCACCTGTTTGTTTCGGACCAAGCAAAAGTGGCATTTCTAATGTCACACCTAGAAGGCGAAGCTCTGGCCTGGATAAATCCATTGTGGGAGAACGAGGATCCGGTGACCACCGACATCCGGGAATTCCTTCAGGCTTTTAGAAGTACCTTCGATGAACCAGGACGTACTACCGTGGTTACCTCTTCGCTCCTCCGGCTACGCCAAGGGACCCTAACGGTTGGCCAGTACGCCATCCAGTACCGCACGCTTGCCTCCGAGCTAGGCTGGAACAACAAGGCATTGACTGCCGCCTTCTGGGAGGGGCTCTCCGGTCGCATCAAGGATGAATTAGCCGGTCGTGATGTTCCCCGTACCTTGGATGCTTTGGTATCACTAGCTACCCGGATTGATCTCCGTTTTCAAGAGCGAACCAAGGAAGTATCCCGGGAGAAACGACCAATCCGTCACATTTCCATTCCACAGAGGTCTACCGTTCCCCCGCTATTGCCGTCCTGCGATTCCGCTTCCGAACCCATGCAAATCGACCGACTGAGCCAAGCTGAACAACGCCGAGCAGAGCGACTTGCCCGGGGCCTGTGTTTCTATTGTGGAAGCGGTACACATCTGCTTTGTTCTTGCCCGGAGAGACCAGGTAGACCCCAAGTCCAAGGGATGGTGGGAACAGCCACCCTTGGTACCGGAATCCCTTCAGTCCCGGTTACACAGACGGTCCAGGTCACAACCGAGAAGACCCAGTTCACGGCAGAGGCTCACATTGATTCGGGAGCAGCGGGTAATTTCATTCTACAAGCTACAGTGGACCGTTATCGAATACCGGTCATCCCGCTTGCTAAACCCCTTTGGTTCGCCTCCGTGGACGGAAAACCGCTATACGAACCCGTCCGTTACACCACCGAACCCGTGAGACTCTGTGTTGGTGCCCTGCACACTGAGACTATTGCTCTGTACGTCATCCCGAGAATGACTCCCGCGCTCCTGCTGGGTCTGCCCTGGCTACAACTCCATGACCCTGACATCAGTTGGCGCTCTGGCGCAATCACTCGTTGTAGTCCATTGTGCCAGGATACCTGTCTACAGCCTGTTCCTCGGTCCCTGTCACCTGGGCGTGTCATGTCACAACAGGAGGAAGTGACAACGCAGTCCAGCGTCGTACCACAACTCCTGTCTCTTGTACCTGTGGTGCCACCAGAACAAGAAGAGGAGACGACGCAGTCCAGCGTCGTACAACTCCTGTTGCCTGAGTCCTTGGTACCACCGGGCCCTGAAGAAGAAACGACGCAGTCTAGCGTTGCTCCACCGTCCCTGGCTATTGAGACTTCGATGTCACCGGCTACTGAGGATGAGACAATGTCCTGTACCCAGTCCGAGACGCCTGATCCGGTCGTCCAAGACTCCAGTCCTGCTTCTGACTCTCTTCCCCTTTCCGTTGCCTCCGTTGCCGCTGACTTGGGTTCTCCGATACGGGACATAGTGGCCATGAAAACGGTCCGGGGTAAGCAGTCCTTCCTGGTCGATTGGGTGGATTGCGGTCCTGAGGCCCGGTCCTGGTTGTCCCGGAAGTACGTTGCTGCCCCTCTTCGGCGCGCCTACATGTCCCGGCCGCGGGGAGGGGGGCTTCAAGGGGGGGTACTGTCACGCTCCCGGTGTCCCGGCAGCCCTCCTTACCCACTGACCCGGTTCCTGCATCGCACCACCGCTCCGTGCACACTGATTAAGTCGTACCTGCATCGCACCACCGCTCCGTACCCAGTGATCCAGTCGTACCTGCATCGCACCACCGCTCCGTACCCACTGATCCAGTCGCACCTGCATCGCACCACCACTCCTTAACCACTGATCCAGTCCACGTGTCCACCGGTCATGGCTGTCGCTCCTGCTCGTGCTCTCCTGTGTCCTGCTCCTGGTCTTATGAGTCTGACTCTGAGTCTTAGCCACATGGTTCTGTATAGGACCAGGCCGCGCCCACTCTCCTGGTCTTATAGGCCCAGCACACCTGCAGCAGGAAATGACATGAGGCTGTGCTGGGTATATAAGACTGGCCTTTCCATGTGGGCGGCGCCTGATCAACGTGTCTTGAAGCCTTGTCTTGTGAGCTAGGTGCTCAGGTCCCCTTGTACCGTGTCCTGTTACCTGTACCAGCATTCTGTACCGTCTTAAAGAACTCCATGACCCTGGTGACCTGGTTATACCTGTCCCTGCCACGCCAGTGCTCCGGCTGCCGTGTACCCTGCTCTCCGGTGGGGTGCATGGTCCAGTGGATCCACCTCCTGGGCCTACCAGTCCTCCCTGGTCCTGACAAAAACCCTGTACATGTTTGGCATCTACGTTCTCGTAAAGACCTGGGGAATCATATAGTAATTTAAAGCGCACTTGGAATTTGTTTTCCTATTTTCCAGTACACTATGTAGCAGAATGAATACTGTCATTTAACAGAACAGCTCGTCCCGCAAAAAAAAAAACCCTCATGGAGGAAAAATAAAAACTTTATGACTCACAGGAGAAGGGGAGTAAAAATTGGAAAATCGCCTGTGGGTGAAGAGGTACAATTGCTGCAAAGAAGCCACTACTGAGGATCGCACACACAAGAAGAAAGACAAGGACTAGACATTAGATCAGTGGAAATCTCTACTGTGGTTTGATGGGTCAAAAGTTTAGATATTTGGTGTCAACATCATGTCTTTGTGATCCAGAAAAGGTTATTGGATGGTTTCTAAATATGTGGTGCCCACTGTGAAGCATGGAGACAAAGGTGTGATGTGATATCCAAATTCAAGATACACTCACCCACCATTGTTTCCACAGCATTCTGCAAGGACATGTCATCACATCTGACTTACACTAAAGCTGGGGTCACACTAAACGACAGCGACAACGACGTCGTTGTTACGTCACCATTTTCGGTGACGTAACAGCGACCTTGTAAGTCGCTGTTATGATCGCTGCTTAGCTGTCAAACACAGCAGAAGCAGCGATCATAAGGTCGCTGTGCTACATGTTCAGAGAGCAGGGAGCCGCGCTTAGCGCTGGCTCCTTGCTCTCCTGCAGCACACATCGGGTTAATTAACCCGATGTGTGCTGCAGCTACATGTCAGTGCAGAGAGCAGGGAGCCGCGCGCACTGCTTAGCGCTGGCTCCTTGCTCTCCTTGCTACAGTATACATCGGGTTAATTACCTGATGTGTACTGCAGCCACATGTCACAGTGCAGGAGCCGGCGCTGGCAGCAAGAGCGGAGGCTGGTAACCAGCGTAAACATCGGGTAACCAGGGAAAGGTCTTCCCTTGGTTACCCGATGTTTACGCTGGTTACAGCTTACCGCAGCTGCCAGTGCCGGCTCCTGCTCGCTTCATTTCGTCGCTCTCTCGCTGTCACACACAGCGATGTGTGTGTCACAGCGGGAGAGTGACGACCAAAAAATGAAGCTGGACATTCAGCAACGACCGGCGACCTCACAGCAGGGGCCAGGTCGTTGCTGGATGTCACACACAGCGACAGCGACGGGACGTCGCTGCAACGTCACAGAAAATGGTGACGTAGCAGCGACGTCGTTGTCGTCGTCGTTATGTGTGACACCAGCTTTAGTGGGACCATCATCATCTGTGTTGCAACAGTGCAATTACCCAAAACACTCCCAGGTTAAGTAAAACCTAAAGTCAACTGAGAGCTGGTATAGAATGAGTAGGAATCACAGAGTGAGAGCAAAGTAGCCAACAAGTGCTCAGCATTAGAGATGAGCGGACCCGTGGAAGTTCAGTACAGCCGGACTTTGGGAAAATGTCGGTTTTGGTGACCTGAACCACTAATTGGGCAGTTGGGGTCTCCACCCACATGCAGCCAGCCATACACAGAGCATTTCAGGGGGCTGGTGGCCGGGGTTTTCCATTTTTTGGGGAGTGCACTCTACATTTGATCATGCTGTTGTTACCCTTAGTATGAGCCAATCAAACACTACAAGTGGCTTGCACTGGGCTGAGCACTGCGCGTACCCGAGCACAGTGAGTGGTTTGCATACGGAAAGCCCCAAACTTTTTTTTTTTTTAATCAGATTATTTTTATTAAACATAAAACAGATGGTACAGAGCAATTGAGGGTCCACCTTACATAACATTTATATCATCACCATAATAAACCTAATGTCACAATATTTTCCGAAATTACAAATCCGTTCTCTGTACGACTTTAAATTGGTAGTTTGATTTTCCATAAAAGAACAGTTAAACAACCTAGCCTTATAGCTAACGAAAATTAAAGACAACATTTACACCACTACATCTGTCCAGCTTACAATCATTAGATAGCCGCATCACTCCATAACACATCCTTATCCATGCCTGCCCACCCCCTCTCCCCCAACCGGTCAGAAAGCCCCCAAACCTGAACACCAATTTTTTTGAATTCTGAAAATTCCTTTAAGGCTATTGCAAACTATTGCAAGAACAGGTGTGTCCAAACTTTTGAGTAGTATTAGTGTGTGTATATATATATATATATATATATATATATATATGTATAAACAGTATATATATATACAGTGCCTACAAGTAGTATTCAACCCCCTGCAGATTTCGCAGGTTTACACATTCGCAATTAACTGGGCATTGTGACATTTGGACTGTAGATCAGCCTGGAAGTGTGAAATGTACTGCAGCAAAAAAGAATGTTATTTCTTTTTTAATTTTTTTTTTAAAATTGTGAAAAGTTTATTCAGAGGGTCATTTATTATTTAACCCCTCAAACCACAAGAATTCTGTTTGGTTCCCCTAAAGTATTAAGAAGTATTTCAGGCACAAAGAACAATGAGCTTCACATGTTTGGATTAATTATCTATTTTTCCAGCCTTTTCTGACTAATTAAGACCCTCCCCAAACTTGTGAACAGCACTCATACTTGGTCAACATGGGAAAGACAAAGGAGCATTCCAAGGCCATCAGAGACAAGATCGTGGAGGGTCACAAGGCTGGCAAGGGGTACAAAACCCTTTCCAAGGAGTTGGGCCTACCTGTTTCCACTGTTGGGAGCATCATCCGGAAGTGAAAGGCTTATGGAACTACTGTTAGCCTTCCACGGCCTGGACAGCCTTTGAAAGTTTCCACCCGTGCCGAGGCCAGGCGTGTCCGAAGAGTCAAGGCTAACCCAAGGACAACAAGGAAGGAGCTCCGGGAAGATCTCATGGAAGTGGGGACATTGGTTTCAGTCAATACCATAAGTAACATACTCCACCGCAATGGTCTCCATTCCAGACGAGCCCGTAAGGTACCTTTACTTTCAAAGCGTCATGTCAAGGCTCGTCTACAGTTTGCTCATGATCACTTGGAGGACTCTGAGACAGACTGGTTCAAGGTTCTCTGGTCTGATGAGACCAAGATCGAGATCTTTGGTGCCAACCACACACGTGACGTTTGGAGACTGGATAGCACTGCATACGACCCCAAGAATACCATCCCTACAGTCAAGCATGGTGGTGGCAGCATCATGCTGTGGGGCTGTTTCTCAGCCAAGGGGCCTGGTCATCTGGTCCGCATCCATGGGAAGATGGATAGCACGGCCTACCTGGAGATTTTGGCCAAGAACCTCCGCTCCTCCATCAAGGATCTAAAGATGGGTCGTCATTTCATCTTCCAACAAGACAACGACCCAAAGCACACAGCCAAGAAAACCAAGGCCTGGTTCAAGAGGGAAAAAATCAAGGTGTTGCAGTGGCCTAGTCAGTCTCCTGACCTTAACCCAATTGAAAATTTGTGGAAGGAGCTCAAGATTAAAGTCCACATGAGACACCCAAAGAACCTCAATAACTTGGAGAAGATCTGCATGGAGGAGTGGGCCAAGATAACTCCAGAGACTTGTGCCAGCCTGATCAGGTCTTATAAAAGACGATTATTAGCTGTAATTGCAAACAAGGGTTATTCCACAAAATATTAAACCTAGGGGTTGAATAATAATTGACCCACACTTTTATGTTGAAAATTTATTAAAATTTAACTGAGCAACATAACTTGTTGGTTTGTAAGATTTATGAATCTGTTAATAAATCCTGCTCTTGTTTGAAGTTTGCAGGCTCTAACTTATTTGCATCTTATCAAACCTGCTAAATCTGCAGGGGGTTGAATACTACTTGTAGGCACTGTATATATATATATATATATATATATATATATATATATATATATATATATATAGATAGATAGATAGATAGATAGATAGATAGATAGATAGATAGATAGATAGATCTATATACACACACACACACACACACACACAGGCATATATACATACAGTATATACATATACATACATATATATATATATATTAGCGATTTCTAGCACAAATCATACAGATGTGCAGAGTTTGTGAACTCAGGCCGGTCAGAGCTGGAGACCGACCAGAACACCAGCAATAGAGGATGAAGATGTCGGAGGGCGAGTATCAGACAGGGGATTTACATTTAAAGAACCACTCCAGTGGTGCAATAAGAAAAAAAACAACTAAATATTAATAAAAATGCTGGAGCGGTGCTTTAAGCCTTCTACAATCTGGACATGCTGGGTTTACGCTGTACATTTTTGTGCACAGTAGTTGTAGCATAACAGCTCAAATTCCATGTCTTTACGTATGCATATGTGGCGCCCTGGACTAGCCAGGTCGTCACAGGTACTACAACACACACCCCTACCCTGAGACAGGCACATCTGCCAGACACAAAATCCTTGTTGCCTCCCTCCAGGGGCTGATGTCCACACCAGGTGGGGTGGAGCCAGGCGGTTGGCCCCACCCACTGAGGAGTTCACAGTCCTGGAGGCGGAAAAAGGAAATGAGTTGAGTTGAGTTCAGATCAGAGAGTGAAGGAGTGAAGTAGGAGTGGAGGAGCAGACTGACCTTGTCCGGGTGTGTGGCCCGGGCACTAAGAGCAAGGTTGGCAGACGGTGGTGGCCGTCTGCAGGAGAGGCAGATCAACGCGGAACCGTAGGACCAGGGACGGGCGGTGGCCCGCCGGTACCGAACCGGGGAGCGAAGTGAAGCCAGCACACACAGGCAGGGCCTACGGACCCCGACCAGGCTTGGAGTCGCCATTAGAGGTCAAATCCATCAGTGACCGGAACCCCAGGGGTTTCCTAACAGCCAAGACCCGATTGAAGGCAACCATACAACCAACAGAAGGAAATACAGCTACCGCCACAGCTAGAGTTCCAAGGGCCAGAGCCTGCGGGCAAAAGGGCTCCTCCGGCACATACACACGCTGGGGAGCGGGTTACCGGTGGGAATCCATCGGGACCGAACATACACAAAGGTGCAGGGAAAGGCAGCCACCACTAACCGTCCAGGAGAAGCCACAGCAGCCGGCTGCGGGACCCGTCCATCCAGCCGTTTGGTTTACCAGAGACTTTGCGTACCTTTGTGGCTGAGTGAGTACTACCGTGCCGTCTGGCACCGCGCTGCGCAGTCCAAGCGACTCTGCACCCATCCAACCCTGCCTCCCCGTCATCTCACCGGGCCCCGGGACCACCAACCCCTACCCACAGAGGGGGAAAACAACATCCCAGCTGCTCCCTGCCATCGCTCCCGGTATCCCCGTCACCAGCAGCGGTGGTGCCCAACCTCACCACAACCCGTGGGTGGCGTCACGGACCAAATCCCCAAACCAAACTACCCCCTTTCACTCACGGGCGAGGAGCGCCGCTCGAGTCCCCGGATCCGGCCCACCCCTCGAGCCACCGAGCAGCCATCGCAGCAGCGTCGGACCCGAGCGTTAGCAAGCGCAGCACAGCGGCGTCCTTCCCCACCCGCAACAACTTGGCGTCACGAACAGGATCTTACCGTTCTGCCGGCTGGTAGAAGTTCGCCTTGTGCCCCGCTGGTGGTGTCCGGCCGAAAATTTTCAGAATCCGCCATCTTGGGCGCGAAGATTTTCCCGCTCGAGCGTCTTCTCGAGCAGTGGAGGCGCGAAAGCCGAAGCCCCGCCCCTGAAGAGGAGGTGCTGAGAAAAGACAAAGGGGGACGGATGGCGTCCGACTGCATGTAAACCGAGTCCATAAAAGCAGGGACGCCAGGACTCTGCCATCATTTGGTTCCTGGAAGATACCGCTGCCAGCATGTACCGTCCGTCCGGTAACCCCGCAGTCCCCGAGCCCGCGCCCGGCACCGCAGCATGGGTGGAGGTCTGGACCGTTCAGCTGAGCAGCCGCCTGCAGGTCCGAATGCAGCTCCTCCTGGAGGAGTGGGAGGCCGACATGGCGGATGTGGTGGCGGCCATACGGAGACGCGAGGTGGAGGAAGTCTTGGAGGAGCGGGTAAGCGACCCATGCCCCTGTGTTCCTACGGGATCGGTCGTCGTGGCTGAGGGGCCCGGTCTGCGCCCGCTCACCCTGCTGCCTCCCCCGCTACCCGTGTTGGCTGCTGCCGCCCCGCCACTAGGCCCACTACCCGCACAACCGGTAGCGGAACCCTGCCCGTCCGCCCAAGCGGACCAGCCTGCAGCTGAAGCCCGCAGACGCCCCGAGCTGCTTCCCTGGATGCTCCCGAAGGCATCATCCGTCTGCGAAGACTTACCGGTGGCGCCGGAAGTGACCGTGCCCAGTCCCGTCCCGGCTCCGGTGATCCGTCCCATGCAGGAGGAGGCGGAGGTCAAGCGGGAGAGGACCCCTGTACCCATTCCCCACGCCTCGGCTGAGGCTGTGCCGGGTCGTTGCTGCGAGGCAGCGCCCCAGGCCATGTCACCGCGGGATCTTCCACCGAGGGCACCAGTAGTGGGCAGTGTAGTGGAAGTCCCGCGGGGCCCGACCCGCACGCAGGGGCAAGCAGCCGCCCCTTACTGGGACAGGGAACCGACCCCGCTGGGCCAAGAGATTGCAGAGAGGGAGAGGCGGAAGGCTGAGCTGATAGCCCGCACCATACAAGAGAAGGAGAACCTCCGCAGAGCCACCTTCCAGGTACGGGGCCCGAGATACGAGGGTCAGGTGCAAAGATTTGACCCCCGCCGGGGGTATGGATTTATTTTTGAGCCGGGCCTGGAAGCCGAGGTGTTTGTGGCCCGCCGGGATGTTAATGCCCATCTACCAGAGGGCCACCCAGGCCGTAACCTGCTCCCAGGCGATCTGGTGACATACACGCGGCACTGTGGGGAGAGGGGCTGGTTTGCCCTGGATGCAAAGCTGAGAGGGGGCCAGGAGGCCCAAGAACCGGCCCAGTCCCCTCCTCCGGCCTGTGCTTTGGATCTGAAATAAGGCAGCGGTTCCTCCGTTGCACCGTTGTCCCCGTTGGGACCACCAGTACCGTTAACCTGTTAAGTGAATGCCTGTGAATCAACCGAGTAAATCATCTGATTATCCGTCTGAAGAGAACCGTCCCCGTTGGGACTGGAGTTGTTGTCCCCTGATTAACCGTTGATTACCCCCCACCGTGCATAAGAAACTGCTTATGGACATGCCTGAGAACTTGCAGGGCACCCACGAACTGGTGGGATTGTAAATATGTTGGGGCATGTTTCCGTTGCCGCCTCCGGAGAGGCTGATTTGGAGGATGGGTCTGGAGGAAAGAGATGGCCCAGGCCCGCCACTACCGCAACCGATGGCAATCCTCCGGGGGTCAGGGGTCCCCCATGGACGTGGGGTCCCCTGAAGTGACAGTCGGGTGTGAGACACCGTACCCGTTCCCGCTCGGGCAGCCTGGATCTGGACTGGGGTCAAGGGGTGCTGCCCACTTCTTAGGGGCAGCATCAGGGCCAGGTTGCTTGGGTGGGAGAGCGGAAGCCGTCCGTTTAATGTTAATAAAAATGTAAATATATCTGTTTTGCAACGTTCAAGATGACCTGAAGTATGCTTAAAGTTTACCGTTACATGTTATTTATTATTTTTACAGTTGACAAGAAAAATAAAACCGGTGATGGACGGGCAGCCCGCAGACGGTCTGCATTTAACCAAGGGGGAATGTGGCACCCTGGACTAGCCAGGTCGTCACAGGTACTACAACATACACCCCCACCCTGAGACAGGCACATCAGCCAGACACAAAGTCCTTGTTGCCTCCCTCCAGGGGCTGATGTCCACACCAGGTGGGGTGGAGCCAGGCGGTTGGCCCCACCCACTGAGGAGTTCACAGTCCTGGAGGCGGAAAAAGGAAGGGAGTTGAGTTGAGGTCAGATCAGAGAGTGAAGGAGTGAAGTAGGAGTGGAGGAGCAGACTGACCGTGTCCGGGTGAGTGGCCCGGGCACTAAGAGCAAAATTGGCAGACGGTGGTGGCCGTCTGCAGGAGAGGCAGATCAACGCGGAACCGTAGGACCAGGGACGGGCAGTGGCCTGCCGGTACCGAACCGGGGAGCGAAGTGAAGCCAGCACACACAGGCAGGGTGTTACGAGGGGGACCCGGGGAAGCGTGCCAAGATGGGAAATGGACAGCTTCCGCCGGTCAAGGTCCACTGTGCGGTGTAAGGGACCGCCGCTATGGTGGGTGAAGAGTGAGCGGGTTGCTGCTAGCGATCGTCCGGAATGTCACAGACGATCTATGTACACCGATCTGCCCTAACCCGTGAGGGTTGTATGGCACGGATCTCACGGCTCGGTGTACCTGTTGCACGGGGAAGCACAGAGGTGCCCACGCACGTGTGCCAGTGGAAGTCACGAGAATATGGCACGAGGGTAGCACAGAGGTGCCCACGCACGTGTGCTTTCAATAACCAGGTGAGTCCGGTGGAGACTCGAGGAGCTCACCTGGGACAGGAACACGGCCTGTTGAAGTGGATACTGCCGGAGCAGCAAGGCAGGAACACGGCCTGCAAATGAGGTACTGCCGGAGCAGCAAGGGCCAAGCCCACAAGAGACAGTAATGCCTGAGCAGTGGCGTGGCAGCACGCTGCCAGACATCCAAACATAGTAGGACGGTCGCGCGCCGCCATGATGGCAGAGGGAGCTTTTAAGGAGGTGCAGCTCCACCCGAGGGCGGGCGCGAGGCGGAGATGACGGACTTGACCCAATCAGGGTCCACGACGTCCCAGCCTGGCCAGTCAGGATTCACCACGTCACCAGCCTTGTCATCAAGCCGTGTGACGTCAGTGAGCGAATCAGGACCCACCACGCATTGCACATGCTCACCCTCCTGCCTCTGGGAAATAGAGGCGGGATCCTCGGTCTCACAATGTGCAGAGATAACGGGAATCTCACTGCTTCCCTGAGCAGTAAACCTCTGCACATTGCGCAGCCTCGCAGACCTTCGGGGCCGCTGAGCAGGAGAGTCTGCGGCAGGCCAGGAATGGGAGACCGCTTCACTCCTTGTAACAGGAGAACCACTAGGTGTCACCCTTCTGCTGCCTCTCTGAGAAGAAGGTATCTCCTGCACACTGCGCAGTCTGGCAGACCTTCGGCGCTGCTGAGCAGGAGTGCTCGTGGCAGGCAAGGAATGGGAGACTGCCTCAGTCCTTGCCTCAGGAGAGCCACGAGATGTAACATTACCCCCCCGTCTAGGCCCCCCCCCCTGTCCGTGCTCGAAGGCCGCTATCAAACCCGGGGCGCGGATATGATCCTCCAACTCCCAGGATCTATGCTCCGAACCACGGCCAGCCCACTCCACGAGGTAGTACCTCTTGCCCTGTATGACTTTTGTCTCCACAAGTTTTGCCACCTCAGGGTCGTCGGACGGGGAGTCGGTTTGAGCCGACAGGGACCCCGAGAATTTATTAAGTCGTACGGGTTTCAGGAGGGACACGTGAAAAGTGTTGGCTATAGCCCAGCGTGGAGGGAGCTGGAGTCGATATGCCACTGGGTTTACCTGCTGTAGTACTTTAAACGGACCCAGATACCTAGGGGCGAATTTGGCTGCCTGTACCCGTAGGTTAACATTCTTAGAGGACAGCCATACTAGGTCACCAGGGGCGAAGGATGGTGCAGGGCGGCGGCGAACATCAGCCGTTGTCACCATCCGGTCTTTAGCCCTTTTAAGAGCCTCTTGGGTGTCATCCCAGATCTCCCGGGCCTTGGTCGCCCAATCCTCCACTCTAGTATCGGGTGACGTAATGGGCATCGGAACCGGGATTCTGGGATGTTGTCCGTTATTGAGTAGGAACGGAGTCTGGCCAGAGGATTCATGGACCGAATTGTTAATGGCAAATTCGGCCCAAGGAAGGAGGTTAGCCCAGTTGTCGTGGTGCACGGATATAAAATGGCGGAGGTAAGTTACCAAGGTCTGATTAGTCCTCTCCACTAGTCCATTGGTCTCGGGATGGTATGCGGAGGAGATGTTCAGCTCTATCTGCAGGAGCTTACAGAGCTCTCTCCAGAAGCGAGACGTGAACTGGGGACCCCGGTCGCTCACCACCTTGTCAGGCATGCCATGCAACCTAAATACATGCCGAATGAACAAGGTGGCGAGAGCACGTGACGTCGGGAGTCGTGGGAGAGGCACCAAGTGGACCATTTTAGAGAAGTGGTCCGTGATGACCCATACGACCCTGTGCCCTGCTGACTTGGGCAGATCTCCCAGGAAGTCCATCCCTACCACTTCCCAGGGACGATCCGGCACTGGCAGTGGGTGAAGAAGACCTGCCGGTCTCTGCCGGGACGGCTTATTCCGAGCACACGACATACAGGCTCCCACATACTCCTGTATGTCCTGGGGTAGTCTCGGCCACCAATAATGCCTGGTCACCAGGTCTCTGGTCCTTTTGACCCCGAAGTGACCCCCAACCTTGGAGGCATAGGCCCACGAAAGCACCTCGTTCCGTAGTTCAGGGGGAACGAGGGTCTTGCCAGGTGGCACCTGGTCCAAAGAAGTGGGAGTGACCATCCTCAAGCTGTCCGGGGGTAGTATAAGACGAGGCTCCTCCTCGTCCTCCTCCAAGACAACCATACAACGTGACAAGGCATCGGCCCGTACGTTCTTCTCACCGGCCAGGTGGCGGATAATAAAGCGGAACCGGGAGAAGAATAAAGACCAACGGGCCTGCCTTGGGTTCAGGCGTTGTGCTGTCTGGAGGTATGTGAGGTTTTTGTGGTCAGAAAATACCTCAAATGGATGCTTCGCACCCTCCAGGAGATGCCGCCATTCCTGGAATGCTAGTTTCATTGCCAGTAACTCCCTATCCCCTATGGAGTAGTTCCTCTCGGCCGGAGAAAAAGAAACAAGGATGCTTCCTTCCTCGTTCGTTTTTCTGGTACAGGACTGCACCTGCACCGACCGAAGAGGCGTCTACCTCCAGTAGGAAGGGTTTGGAGATGTCTGGACGATGAAGGATGGGAGCTCTGGAGAAGTGAGTTTTTAGAGTGTGAAATGCCTCTACCGTTTCTCGTGTCCATGCTTTGGGATTAGCGCCCTTGCGGGTAAGGGCAATGATGGGTGCTGCCACCGTCGAGAAGTTGGGAATGAACTGGCGATAATTGATAAACCCCAAGAATCGCTGGATCTCCTTCAGCGAGCGGGGCTCAGGCCAGTTCATCACTGTCTCCAACTTCCCCGGATCCATTGCTAACCCCTGACTGGACACGATGTACCCCAGGAACGGCAAGGATTCCCGTTCAAAAACGCACTTTTCCAGCTTAGCATATAGCGAATGGGTACGGAGCCTCTTAAGTACTCGGATGACATCCCTCCGATGGGTGGTAAGATCGGGGGAGAAGATAAGAATGTCATCCAGGTATGCAACCACGGAAAGATACAAATCCCGGAAAATGTCATTCACAAAGTCTTGAAATACAGCGGGGGCATTGCAGAGTCCGAAGGGCATTACTAGATACTCGTAGTGACCGTCCCTGGTGTTAAAGGCGGTCTTCCACTCATCGCCCTTTCGGACTCGCACTAGATTATACGCCCCGCGTAGATCCAGCTTTGTGAAGACCTTTGCCCCGCGGAATCGATCAAATAGCTCAGTAATGAGGGGCAAAGGGTATTTGTTCTTGATCGTGATTGCATTTAATCCCCTGTAATCGATACAGGGGCGCAGATCCCCTTCCTTCTTCTGCACAAAAAAGAACCCTGCACCAGCCGGTGAAATAGACTTGCGAATGAACCCCTTAGCCAGGCTGTCCTGAATATATTTGGACATAGCCTCCGTCTCTGGCGCAGAGAGTGGATACACTCTGCCCCTAGGGGGCTCGGAGCCTGGCTTCAGGTCTATTCGGCAATCATATGGCCGGTGGGGAGGAAGAGTATCTGCCGCCCTTTTTGAAAAGACATCCCTGTAGGCCTCATAAGGTGTCGGTAAACCCGGCCCCTCTGTATTCCCTGAGGACCCTACCGACCTAATGGTAGCGGGTGGTTCGGTAGTCACGAGGTGCTCTCTACAGGATCCTGCCCAGGATGAGATCTCCCCTGTTGCCCAGTTGAGTATAGGAGCATGCTGTCTCAACCAGGGAAGGCCCAGTAGGATCTCATCCGTCCCCCCTGGAAGCACCAGGAAGGACACCTGCTCATGGTGTCCCGGTGGTACATCCATCCTGAGAGGGATGGTGATCTGGGTGATAGGATCGAGTAGTATGGACCCGTCGACTACCCGAACCCTGAGTGGCTTGGGCAACAGAACCAGGGGAACTGAGTATCGGGTTGTCAGGGAGGTCGAGAAGAAATTGCCTTCAGCGCCTGAGTCCAAGCAAGCCAGGGCAGAGAAGAGAGTAGTGCCGAACTGCAACTGGGCGCTGATAGTCAACCTAGAGGGAGAGGTAACGTCTAGAGTCCCCCCTCTGATAGAAACTAGACGCTGTCTTTTCCCGACGGTTTTGGGACATCGGGTAGCTATGTGTCCCCTCTGCCCACAGGAAAAGCAGATGACACAAGACCGAGAACCTGGGGCAGAGGAGACCACCTTGGACACCTCCATTGACTCCACGGAGTCGCCTAAAGGACTGGCTGGGAGACCTGTCTGATGGAAGACGGGAGGCAGACGCTTTTTAGGCCGAGAAAACGTGGGTGCTGAAGAGACCTCGAGCCTTCGCTCCGCCTGGCGGATGCCTATGCGAGAGGCAACCTGAATCAAGGACTCTAAAGTGGCAGGCACCTCACGCGTGGCCAGTGCGTCTTTGACAAACCCTGCCAGGCCCTCCCAAAACACAGGGACAAGGACCTTATCCGGCCAGTCTAGCTCTGCGGCAAGTGTCCTAAAGTGTACCGCAAAGTCCCCGACTGAAGCGGACCCTTGCCGAAGTCGTAGGAGGCGCAGTGCGGAGTCGTGGGTGACTTGAGGCCCGAGGAACACCATTCTCATGGCCCCAAGATAAGCTGTTAAGTTATTCACCACCCGATCTCCGCGCTCCCACAACGGCGTGGACCACTTCAGCGCTCTCCCTGTGAGCAGGGACTGGACGAAGGCTACCCTCGCCTTCTCGGTAGCGTATAGAGTCGCGGACAGCTCTAAGTAGGTGGTAACCTGGTTTATAAAACCACGGCACTCAGAGCTGTTGCCGCTAAAGCGCTCAGGAAGCGCAAGGCGAGGAGACCTTCCGCCCAATAGCACAGCCTGGGTAGCCGCCTGGGTGGCGACTGTCGTCAGAGTAGTCTTATCGGAGGAAGACTGCTCCACTGCTGCCAATCGTGACTCCAACTGCTGCACATAACGCAGCAACTGCTGCTGCTCTTCAGCCATAGCCAGACCTTTGGCGCGACCGTAATGTTACGAGGGGGACCCGGGAAAGCGTGCCAAGATGGGAAATGGACAGCTTCCGCCGGTCAAGGTCCACTGTGCGGTGTAAGGGACCGCCGGTATGGTGGGTGAAGAGTGAGCGGGTTGCTGCTAGCGATCGTCCAGAATGTCACAGACGATCTATGTACACCGATCTGCCCTAACCCGTGAGGGTTGTATGGCACGGATCTCACGGCTCGGTGTACCTGTTGCACGGGGAAGCACAGAGGTGCCCACGCACGTGTGCCAGTGGAAGTCACGAGAATATGGCACGAGGGTAGCACAGAGGTGCCCACGCACGTGTGCTTTCAATAACCAGGTGAGTCCGGTGGAGACTCGAGGAGCTCACCTGGGACAGGAACACGGCCTGTTGAAGTGGATACTGCCGGAGCAGCAAGGCAGGAACACGGCCTGCAAACGAGGTACTGCCGGAGCAGCAAGGGCCAAGCCCACAAGAGACAGTAATGCCTGAGCAGTGGCGTGGCAGCACACTGCCAGACATCCAAACATAGTAGGACAGTCGCGCGCCGCCATGATGGCAGGGGAAGCTTTTAAGGAGGTGCAGCTCCACCCGAGGGCGGGCGCGAGGCGGAGATGACGGACTTGACCCAATCAGGGTCCACGACGTCCCAGCCTGGCCAGTCAGGATTCACCACGTCACCAGCCTTGTCATCAAGCCGTGTGACGTCAGTGAGCGAATCAGGACCCACCATGCATTGCACATGCTCACCCTCCTGCCTCTGGGAAATAGAGGCGGGATCCTCGGTCTCACAATGTGCAGAGATAACGGGAATCTCACTGCTTCCCTGAGCAGTAAACCTCTGCACATTGCGCAGCCTCGCAGACCTTCGGGGCCGCTGAGCAGGAGAGTCTGCGGCAGGCCAGGAATGGGAGACCGCTTCACTCCTTGTAACAGGAGAACCACTAGGTGTCACCCTTCTGCTGCCTCTCTGAGAAGAAGGTATCTCCTGCACACTGCGCAGTCTGGCAGACCTTCGGCGCTGCTGAGCAGGAGTGCTCGTGGCAGGCAAGGAATGGGAGACTGCCTCAGTCCTTGCCTCAGGAGAGCCACGAGATGTAACACAGGGCCTATGGACCCCGACCAGGCTTGGAGTCGCCATTAGAGGTCAAATCCATCAGTGACCGGAACCCCAGGGGTTTTCCTAACAGCCAAGACCCGATTGAAGGCAACCGTACAACCAACAGAAGGAAATACAGCTACCGCCACAGCTAGAGTTCCAAGGGCCAGAGCCTGCGGGCAAAAGGGCTCCTCCGGCACATACACACGCTGGGGAGCGGGTTACCGGTGGGAATCCATCGGGACCGAACATACACAAAGGTGCAGGGAAAGGCAGCCACCACTAACCGTCCAGGAGAAGCCACAGCAGCCGGCTGTGGGACCCTTCTATCCAGCCGTTTGGTTTACCAGAGACTTTGCGTACCTTTGTGGCTGAGTGAGTACTACCGTACTGTCTGGCACCGCGCTGCGCAGTCCAAGCGACTCTGCACCCATCCAACCCTGCCTCCCCGTCATCTCACCGGGCCCCGGGACCACCAACCCCTACCCACAGAGGGGGAAAACAACATCCCAGCTGCTCCCTGCCATCGCTCCCGGTATCCCCGTCACCAGCAGCGGTGGTGCCCAACCTCACCACAACCCGTGGGTGGCGTCACGGACCAAATCCCCAAACCAAACTACCCCCTTTCACTCACGGGCGAGGAGCGCCGCTCGAGTCCCGGGATCCGAGCCACCGAGCAGCCATCGCAGCAGCGTCGGACCCGAGCGTTAGCGAGCGCAGCACAGCGGCGTCCTTCCCCGCCCGCAACAACTTGGCGTCACGAACAGGATCTTACCGTTCTGCCGGCTGGTAGAAGTTCGCCTTGTGCCCCGCTGGTGGTGTCCGGCCAAAAAATTTCAGAATCCGCCATCTTGGGCGCGAAGATTTTCCCGCTCGAGCGTCTTCTCGAGCAGTGGAGGCGCGAAAGCCGAAGCCCCGCCCCTGAAGAGGAGGTGCTGAGAAAAGACCAAGGGGGACGGATGGCGTCCGGCTGCATGTAAACCGAGGCCATAAAAGCAGGGACGCCAGGACTCTGCCGCCATTTGGTTCCTGGAAGATACCGCTGCCAGCATGTACCGTCCGTCCGGTAACCCCGCAGTCCGCGAACCCGCGCCCGGCACCGCAGCGTGGGTGGAGGTCCGGACCGTTCAGCTGAGCAGCCGCCTGCAGGTCCGAATGCAGCTCCTCCTGGAGGAATAGGAGGCCGACATGGCGGATGTGGTGGCGGCCATACGAAGACGCGAGGTGGAGGAAGTCTTGGAGGAGCGGGTAAGCGACCCACGCCCCTGTGTTCCTACGGGATCGGTCGTCGTGGCTGAGGGGCCCGGTCTGCGCCCGCTCACCCTGCTGCCTCCCCCGCTACCCGTGTTGGCTGCTGCTGCCCCGCCACTAGGCCCGCTACCCGCACAACCGGTAGCGGAACCCTGCCCGTCCGACCAAGCGGACCAGTCTGCAGCTGAAGCCCGCAGACGCCCCGAGCTGCTTCCCTGGAAGCTCCCGAAGGCATCATCCGTCTGCGAAGACTTACCGGTGGCGCCGGAAGTGACCGTGCCCAGTCCCGTCCCGGCTCTGGTGATCCGTCCCATGCAGGAGGAGGCGGAGGTCAAGCGGGAGAGGACCCCTGTACCCATTCCCCACGCCTCGGCTGAGGCTGCGCCGGGTCGTTGCTGCGAGGCAGCGCCCCAGGCCATGTCACCTCGGGATCTTCCACCGAGGGCACCAGTAGTGGGCAGTGTAGTGGAAGTCCCGCGGGGCCCGACCCGCACGCAGGGGCAAGCAGCCGCCCCTTACTGGGACAGGGAACCGACCCCGCTGGGCCGAGAGATTGCAGAGAGGGAGAGGCGGAAGGCTGAGCTGATAGCCCGCACCATACAAGAGAAGGAGAACCTCCGCAGAGCCACCTTCCAGGTACGGGGCCCGAGATACGAGGGTCAGGTGCGAAGATTTGACCCCCGCCGGGGGTATGGATTTATTTTTGAGCCGGGCCTGGAAGCCGAGGTGTTCGTGGCCCGCCGGGATGTTAATGCCCATCTACCAGAGAGCCACCCAGGCCGTAACCTGCTCCTAGGCGATCTGGTGACTTACACGCGGCACTGTGGGGAGAGGGGCTGGTTTGCCCTGGATGCAAAGCTGAGAGGGGGCCAGGAGGCCCAAGAACCGGCCCAGTCCCCTCCTCCGGCCTGCGCTGTGGATCTGAAAGAAGGCAGCGGTTCCTCCGTTGCACCGTTGTCCCCGTTGGGACCACCAGTACCGTTAACCTGTTAAGTGAATGCCTGTGAATCAACCGAGTAAATCATCTGATTATCCGTCTGAAGAGAACCGTCCCCGTTGGGACTGGAGTTGTTGTCCCCTGATTAACCGTTGATTACCCCCCCACCATGCATAAGAAACTGCTTATGGACATGCCTGAGAACTTGCAGGGCACCCACGAACTGGTGGGATTGTAAATATGTTGGGGCATGTTTCCGTTGCCGCCTCCGGAGAGGCTGATTTGGAGGATGGGCCTGGAGGAAAGAGATGGCCCAGGCCCGCCACTACCGCAACCGGTGGCAATCCTCCGGGGGTCAGGGGTCCCTCATGGACGTGGGGTCCCCTGAAGTGACAGTCGGGTGTGAGACACCGTACCCGTTCCCGCTCGGGCAGCCTGGATCTGGACTGGGGTCAAGGGGTGCTGCCCACTTCTTAGGGGCAGCATCAGGGCCAGGTTGCTTGGGTGGGAGAGCGGAAGCCGTCCGTTTAATGTTAATAAAAATGTAAATATATCTGTTTTGCAACGTTCAAGATGACCTGAAGTATGCTTAAAGTTTACCGTTACATGTTATTTATTATTTTTACAGTTGACAAGAAAAATAAAACCGGTGATGGACGGGCAGCCCGCGGACGGTCTGCATTTAACCAAGGGGGAATGTGGCACCCTGGACTAGCCAGGTCGTCACAGGTACTACAACATACACCCCCACCCTGAGACAGGCACATCAGCCAGACACAAAATCCTTGTTGCCTCCCTCCAGGGGCTGATGTCCACACCAGGTGGGGTGGAGCCAGGCGGTTGGCCCCACCCACTGAGGAGTTGTATTGCAAATATAAAAATGGCTATTTTTTGAGCCTATACATTATGTAAACTATAACATTGATTAATCAGACAGACAAAGTGTACATGGTTACAAAATCTTGTGTATGCTTAAAGGTCCAGTCACACTAAGCAACTTACCAGCGATCCCAACAACGATAGGGATCGCTGGTAAGTTGCTAGGAGGTTGCTGGTGAGATGTCACACTGCGACGCTCCAGCGATCCCACCAGCAACCTGACCTGGCAGCGATCGCTGGAGCGTCGCTACACAAGTTGCTGGTGAGCTCACCAGCAACCAGTGACAAGCCCCCAGCGCCGCGTGGAAGATGCTGCGCTTGGTAACTAAGGTAAATATCGGGTAACCAACCCGATATTTACCTTGGTTACCACCGCACGGAGCTACACGTGCAGAGAGCAGGGAGCAGCGCACACTGAGCGCTGGCTCCTTGCTCTCCTAGCTACAGCACACATCGGGTTAATTACCCGATGTATGCTGCAGCTAAATGTGCACAGAGCAGGGAGCAGCGCACAATGCTTAGCGCTGGCTCCTTGCTCTCCTAGTTACAGCACACATCGGGTTAATTAACCCGATGTGTGCTGCAGCTAAATGTGCACAGAGCAGGGAGCAGCGCACAATGCTTAGCGCTGGCTCCTTGCTCTCCTAGTTACAGCACACATCGGGTTAATTAACCCGATGTGTGCTGCAGCTACATGTGCACAGAGCAGGAGCCGGCACTGACAGTGAGAGCGGCGGAGGCTGGTATCAAAGGTAAATATCGGGTAACCAAGGACAGGGCTTCTTGGTTACCCGATGTTTACATTGGTTACCAGCCTCTGCAGAAGCCGGCTCCTGCTGCCTGCACATTTAGTTGTTGCTGTCTCGCTGTCACACACAGCGATCTGTGCTTCACAGCAGGACAGCAACAACTAAAAAATGGCCCAGGACATTCAGCAACAACCAACGACCTCACAGCAGGGGCCAGGTTGTTGCTGGATGTCACACACAGCAACATCGCTAGCAACGTCACAAAAGTTGTTCGTTAGCAGCGATGTTGCTAGCGATGTTGCTTAGTGTGACGGGGCCTTTAGGGTTTCTGTGTATACCATTGTAACAGAAACCTTATGATTTACTTACCTCAAATATCTGATGGTTTTGTGTGTTTGCTATCCATTGAAATTTAAACTACCGTATATACTGGCGTATAAGACGACTTTTTACCCCCTTAAAATAATGGCTACAGTGGGGGGTCGTCTTATACGCCGGATATACGGGGGGGGGTGTGTATGTACACTGCAGCGTCCAGGGGAGGTGGGGGCAGCAGCTCTGGAGCACAGGGGAACGCTGCGGGCTGCATCCTTTGATCTCCTGCACCCGCTCATATAATATGCACAGCCGCTGTCCATCTCCGGTGGTGCTGAAATCGCACGCAGTGAGGGGCTGGAGCAGCGGTGCATATTCTATGAGCCTGCGTCCCAGTGTGATCGCACATGTCCCCCATGTGTTAGATTTGGCCCCCAGGCTGCTGCTCCTTCTAAAATAAAAAAGCTTTACTTACCCCTGCAGCGTTTCTCCCTGTGTCCCTGCTTCCACTGTGATCAGGCACACAGAGATCTCAGGCTGCTGTGCCGATCACATGACCGCACTGACAACCAGGAAGTGGAGGAACAGAAGCACGGAGCCAGACAGGAGATAAGGAAAGAGGGTTTTATTTTACTTTGGGCAGCAGCCTAGGGGCCATATCTGACACAGGGGGACTTGTGCGATCTATAGGGGCCATGGGCAGCACTATGGGGGCGATATCTGACACAGGGGGACTTGTGCGATCTATATAGGGGCCATGGGCAGCACTATGGGGGAGATATCTAACACAGGGGGACTTGTGCCCATTATGGGCCCCGGTGAGCTGCTTCTAACCCCCCAGATGTATGCCCTGCCAATCCCCCCCCCCGCCGATGCCGCGGGTGCTGTACCCGCCGAGCCGCTGGTGCAGGTCCCACAGAGCAGCAGAGTTGTGTGTATTTGTCTGAATGTAGCAGAGTTGTATGTGTTTGTCTGTATGTAGCAGAGTTGTATGTGTTTGTCTGTATGTAGCAGAGTTGTACGTGTTTGTCTGTATGTAGCAGAGTTGTATGTGTTTGTCTGTATGTAGCAGAGTTGTATGTGTTTGTCTGTATGTAGCAGAGTTGTATGTGTTTGTCTGTATGTAGCAGAGTTGTATGTGTTTGTCTGTATGTAGCAGAGTTGTATGTGTTTGTCTGTATGTAGCAGAGTTGTATGTGTTTGTCTGTATGTAGCAGAGTTGTATGTGTTTGTCTGTATGTAGCAGAGTTGTATGTGTTTGTCTGTATGTAGCAGAGTTGTGTGTGTTTGTCTGCATGTAGCAGAGTTGTGTGTGTTTGTCTGCTTGTAGCAGAGTTGTGTGTGTTTGTCTGTTTGTAGCAGAGTTGTGTGTGTTTGTCTGTTTGTAGCAGAGTTGTGTGTGTTTGTCTGTTTGTAGCAGAGTTGTGTGTGTTTGTCTGTTTGTAGCAGAGTTGTGTGTGTTTGTCTGTTTGTAGCAGAGTTGTGTGTGTCTGTTTGTAGCAGAGCGTAGTACCATTGTTTCAGCCCAGTTGTGGCTTTATACAGCAGGGAGGAGCATTCCTTGCTGTACTAAGTGAACATTGGAGCGATTGATCTGTCAATGGCCCTTTAAAAACATATTGTACGGCTCTCGCGGAATTAAAATTAACATGTTGCAATCAAAGCAGACTTTTTTTCATTTGGGAGCGGGGTAGTCTTATACAGTCAGTATATCCCAAATTCTATATTTTTAGGGCAGAAGTTGGGGGTCGTCTTATACGCCCAGTCGTCTTATACGCCGGCATATACGGTATGATTTACTTTAGTTCAACAATCTGATGTTTTAGGTGTTTGCTATATACACAGACAGACAATATATCCATTTACCTAGCTCAAATACCTGATGTGTATTCATGGGAGATTTGAATGTCTGTGGGTTTATTACCCCATTGTCTGATGTGTGGTGTATTTCTGATTCATCTATGCCCAATGACTGGCCATCAAAGGGCATGGATCAATAAGACTACAACACATTAACTCGAAGGCTTGTAATATTGTTCAAGCCTCTATAAGATCAGATGAAGTATAGCACAGACAGAAGCTCGTGTTTCCTGCCTCCGTGAGACGTCCGGGCAGTGATGTCCAGGAGTCCTCTGTCTATGTCATGCTTCTCTGACTTCCAGACAGATGATGTTTCAATGCTCCTTGGTGATGTAAGTATATTTAACTGTACTTAACCTTTGTATGTTGATTATACAAAAGTGTACGCAATATCATACTTTTCCTTTAAGTTTGTATTTCATATTAACCTTTATAATAAAATTACTTAATTGCCTTCTTTAAAGCCGTATCTGAACCTTAGTGCTAAAAATATTAGCAAAACATTTGGCGTAGTCGGCAGGATACGCAGAAGGCTTTGAGTATTTTTGTTAGTGTGATATTGCGTAAAATATGCCTCTTTTTAAGAAAAAAGTGGTTGTGAGTGAATGCATTGAGATTCCAGGTTGGGAACAGAGTCCCTATGATATTTTGGCAACCAAGTGGTCGCACAGTGTTGGTTTGAGTGAACCATGGGACAAATGTTTGAAAAATGCTGAACCTGTAGATGTGGTTGAATGCTTGCAGAAAGTGAAAGTGGAGAAAGGTAAAGAATTGGGCGCTGTTGGTAGGCGTGGATGGATCCTGTTGTCTGCATATAGAAAACAGCATCAGGAAAAGATACGTATGGTAACAAAAGTTCAGGAATTAGAGAGACAGTTGTATGAGGTCCAGACTGCATTGGTTACAGCACAGTGTCAGAATAAGTTGTCAGTGGACAAATGTGATGGATATCAGCATGATGCAGACAAGTCTGATGTATGTATAGAGCAGTACAAATACAGAAAGAAGAGAGGGAAGGAGAATAGAACGGAAGTAGCTTTGGCCATAGCCAAAGCGGGGTCAGAGGGGAACTCAGATGAGTGGAGTGGTGATGTACAGAACTCATCTGATTCTGAAAACGTCACCGACCCAGAACAGGAGGATGAACATGTCAGTGGGGACAAGGAAATTGATCCTCATCTTAACCCAATAAGAGTTCATCCAATATACCATAGACGAGTTGTAGAAACAGCTAGAGGTAAGCAGAACAGGAATATGGTAGAGGATTGCAGTCAGCTTCTTGATCGTTTTTCACAAAGGTCAAATGAACCTTTGATAGCTTGGATAGTCAGATTATGGGAGACAGGGGCTCATGGAGTACAGCTGGATGCTGTGGATGGCCCAAAGTTTGTTCAACTCAGCCATGAGCCTGTAGTGAAGGAAGCATTTTGTTCCTTGATAGTTCAGCGACCACATGTGGTGTGTAGTATGATGGATGTTGTGGCTATGGCATTGCAGCATAAATACCCATCTAAGGCGGACTGGCCGCCTAATGAAAAACCATGGTTTACATTGAAAGATTGTGCTCGGAGATTGAAGGAGGAGGCTATGAAAAATGCTATTTCAGCAAGTGCATATGACAATTACATGCAAGTTGTTGTAAGTGTTTCTATTAGAAATTGTATCATTAGAAATGCCCCTGCAGCTTATAAACATGTCATGATGGCATTAATGGTAAATCAGACTGGGAAACCCATCTCCAATACATTGGAGGCGATCCGACAGTTAGGGGGTCTGGGAGAATGGGGTCCCAAACAGAGAGATCAGCTTAATTTTGAAGAACAGTGTAACAACGTCAAAAGTAGTACAAATCGTAGATCCCGTGTTACCAGGAGAGATATGTTTATGGCCCTGATAAAGGATGGTGTTCCCTGGGATAAAATAGATGGGATTAGTACTGACGAGATGTGGAAATTGTATCAAAAGAGAAAATTGTATCAAAGGAGAGGACTCAATAAAAAGTCAGGGGTTTCACATAATAAAAAGGTTGCAGCAAAAGATTCTGAATCTCCACAGCGCAGGCGAAGCAGGACACGGGGAGAAAGAGGGCCCATTTTCTCATCGTCACCAGCAAAGCCTATACCACCGGGGGTGTTGGATCTTTATGCTGAAATCAAATGTTTGGTGCAGGAAATCAAAGCCCAACAGAAGAGGTTGTCATCATCTTCCACCAAGATGTCTCCATCTGAAATGGAAGATAGATGGGGGGAAAAAGATAAGGGTAACATTGAGACCACAGAGGAGATTGAAATTAATAAGGGTAATATTGAGACCACAGAGGAGATTGCCGGTAACATTGAGACCACAGAGGAGATTGAAAAAGATAAGGGTAATATTGAGACCACAGAGGAGATTGAAAAAGATAAGGGTAATATTGAGACCACAGAGGAGATTGAAATTTATAAGGGTAATATTGAGACCACAGAGGAGATTGAAAAAGATAAGGGTAATATTGAGACCACAGAGGAGATTGAAAAAGATAAGGATAATATTGAGACCACAGAGGAGATTGAAAAAGATAAGGGTAATATTGAGACCACAGAGGAGATTGCCACCAATACAGAATGTACAGAGATATGTAAAGAGATAAGTATTACAAAAGCCATTCCTGCTCATAAACAATACAGAGCCGTCCAAATGTTCACAAAGGAGAGACTAGAAACCAGCAGAATCCCTGTGTTCAGTCTATTGGAAGGGCAATTATTTTTGCTATTGTTTGGTTGGTCATATATTTACATACCCATGCTGCTAATTAATACAGCACAATATACCAATATGGTTGGTTAAATAGTGAGCTTTTTAGGCTGTCAAGTTAGATGTGAATCTTTTAGCATATGGATAATGGACTGGATAAAATTGTGTTTTGTGTATTATTTGAGCTTGTATTCTAATCATGTTTGTGCTTTCTTTTTAGACTGGAGACCAGAGTTTTACATGTTATTAGAGCAATCAGGCTAAAACAATGAAACAAGTAATCATCCCATTGTGATGAATGGGTATTGTATTTACCTAATGGTTGTTGTTTGTTTTATGTGTATGTTCAATCAGGACCACAATAGGCTTGTAAATGCCCTCTCAGTATGATGGTCTCATGGTCCAAAGGTCAGATTTGGCCTTAAACTGAACTCAGGTAATGAGAGAAGAGATAGATCAGGATTATTAATTAAGGTAATTCTAATGAATAGTGGAGACAGTGACATGTTAATACAGGAGTGAGATAGAATAGCTCAGTTGCTAGTACTGTCTATTTCTAAAATATAGATAGTCAGAGGGAGGGCTCCTTCAGTTCTGCAGAGAAGATAAATGATTTGGATCTTCACATCCTATCAATGATTGTGCAAAAATTTGGGTGAAACAATTGAGTGACAAAGGTATTCCAGAACCTGCTGAAGTCATTGCTCGAGGAGCAGACAATGTGCTGACAGTTATGAAACAAGACAAGTGGGAATACATCCCAACTGACAGATGAGTAATATGTGTATTTTTGTCCCTTTAGATCAAAATCTGGAAATGTTGCATCATTGGCGCCACCATGGGCATGGATCTACTTCCGTCAGAAGCCAAGCAACCTTCAGACCGAAAACAGAGAGACCAACCATGGAAAATGTGGCCTTATTGAAAACCAAACAGAAGAAGACCTAGAAGAAGAAGATGTGACCCAAAACTTCACCTCCAATCTGTATTGTGCCTATATGAACTGCACTGGGGAACATTCTCTAACAGAAGAGATGATTGCCCTAAGGACTCAGAGGACTCCATTCTCCGGACTCCTCAAAGCAAAATAGGCAGATGTCAACAATTAAAAATACAGAATCAGACAGGCTATAAAGAGATTGCTATTATTTGTGGCTGTCATACAAATAAAAAATGCAAACGTATGAGGGCAGGAAATAATATGAGATTAACAATATAATGACCGTTTCATCATATACACAAAATGTAAAATTGTTAACAAAATCATACAAGGATTACCTATAATAATTGTAGGAACACTCACTGTAGCTGCAGATGCTGCTAAAGCAGTAGGCTGATTCTCTTGTTTGGTGGTTACATTTATAAATACCACAAGTAGAGATAGATATACTAGATTTATTACATTACACAAGATAATGGTAGATGGTGGGAATGGGTACTTTCTTAGTTACCTGATTTTTGGATATATTCGTTATATATTAGGAGTAATATTTGCTATAATTTGTGCATGCATTGCTTTGTGTTGTTGTATACAGTGTACACTTTCCTTATGTCAATCATCTGCTAAAACCATGCCCTTAGGATATGGTACCTTGTATAAATAATCTATGGCTCAAAATAGCCAAGGGTGTTGCAAATATAAAAATGGCTATTTTTTGAGCCTATACATTATGTTAAACTATAACATATTGATTAATCAGACAGACAAAGTGTACATGGTTACAAAATCTTGTGTATGCTTAAGGGTTTCTGTGTATACCATTGTAACAGAAACCTTATGATTTACTTACCTCAAATATCTGATGGTTTTGTGTTTGCTATCCATTGAAATTGAAACTATGATTTACTTTAGGGTACCTTCACACTAAGCGATGCAGCAGCGATCCGACCAGCGATCTGACCTGGTCAGGATCGCTGCTGCATCGCTACATGGTCGCTGGTGAGCTGTCAAACAGGCAGATCTCACCAGCGACCAGTGAACAGCCCCCAGCCAGCAGCGACGTGCAAGCGACGCTGCGCTTGCACGGAGCTGCCGTCTGGAAGCTGCGGAGACTGGTAACTAAGGTAAACATCGGGTATGGTTACCCGATGTTTACATTAGTTACCAGCGCACAGCTGTGTGTGCAGGGAGCAGGGAGCCGCGCACACTGAGCGCTGGCTCCTTGCTCTCCTACCATAGCTACAGTACACATCGGGTTAATTAACCCGATGTGTAATGCAGCTACATGTTCAGAGAGCAGGGAGCCGCGCACACTGCTTAGCGCTGGCTCCTTGCTCTCCTAGCTGCTGTACACATCGGGTTAATTAACCCGATGTGTACAGCAGCTACATGTGCAGAGAGCCGGAGCCGGCAGCACAGGCAGCGTGAGAGCTGCAGAGGCTCGTAACTAAGGTAAATATCGGGTAACCACCTTGGTTACCCGATGTTTATCTTGGATACAGCTTACCTCAGCTGTCAGATGCCGGCTCCTGCTCGCTTCATTTGTCGCTCTCTCGCTGTCACACACAGCGATCTGTGTGTCACAGCGGGAGAGCGGCTTTGAAGAAAACGAACCAGGGCTGTGTGTAACGAGCAGCGATCTCGCAGCAGGGGCCAGATCGCTGCTCATTGTCACACACAGCGAGATCGCTAATGAGGTCACTGCTGCGTCACAAAATGCGTGACTCAGCAGCGATCTCGGCAGCGAGCTCGCTGTGTGTGAAGCACCCCTTAGTTCAACAATCTGATGTTTTAGGTGTTTGCTATATACACAGACAGACAATATATCCATTTACCTAGCTCAAATACCTGATGTGTATTCATGGGAGATTTGAATGTCTGTGGGTTTATTACCCCATTGTCTGATGTGTGGTGTATTTCTGATTCATCTATGCCCAATGACTGGCCATCAAAGGGCATGGATCAATAAGACTACAACACATTAACTCGAAGGCTTGTAATATTGTTCAAGCCTCTATAAGATCAGATGAAGTATAGCACAGACAGAAGCTCGTGTTTCCTGCCTCCGTGAGACGTCCGGGCAGTGATGTCCAGGAGTCCTCTGTCTATGTCATGCTTCTCTGACTTCCAGACAGA
Organism: Anomaloglossus baeobatrachus; assembly: GCF_048569485.1. Taxonomy (NCBI): domain Eukaryota; kingdom Metazoa; phylum Chordata; class Amphibia; order Anura; family Aromobatidae; genus Anomaloglossus; species Anomaloglossus baeobatrachus. The sequence continues at coordinate 239,690,394 of NC_134357.1, read as the reverse complement.
TGATGTTTCAATGCTCCTTGGTGATGTAAGTATATTTAACTGTACTTAACCTTTGTATGTTGATTATACAAAAGTGTATGCAATATCATACTTTTCCTTTAAGTTTGTATTTCATATTAACCTTTATAATAAAATTACTTAATTGCCTTCTTTAAAGCCTTATCTGAACCTTAGTGCTAAAAATATTAGCAAAACAGGAGTTCACAGTCCTGGAGGCGGAAAAAGGAAGTGAGTTGAGCTGAGGTCAGATCAGAGAGTGAAGGAGTGAAGTAGGAGTGGAAGAGCAGACTGACCGTGTCCGGGTGAGTGGCCCGGGCACTAAGAGCAAGGTTGGCAGACGGTGGTGGCCGTCTGCAGGAGAGGCAGATCAACGCGGAACCGTAGGACCAGGGACGGGCGGTGGGCCGCCGGTACTGAACCGGGGAGCGAAGTGAAGCCAGCACACACAGGCAGGGCCTACGGACCCCGACCAGGCTTGGAGTCGCCATTAGAGGTCAAATCCGTTAGTGACCGGAATCCCAGGGGTTTCCTAACAGCCAAGACCCGATTGAAGGCAACCATACAACCAACAGAAGGAAATACAGCTACCGCCACAGCTAGAGTTCCAAGGGCCAGAGCCTGCGGGCAAAAGGGCTCCTCCGGCACATACACACGCTGGGGAGCGGGTTACCAGTGGGAATCCATCGGGACCGAACATACACAAAGGTGCAGGGAAAGGCAGCCACCACTCACCGTCCAGGAGAAGCCACAGCAGCCGGCTGCGGGACCTGTCCATCCAGCCGTTTGGTTTACCAGAGACTTTGCGTACCTTTGTGGCTGATTGAGTACTACCGTGCCATCTGGCACCGCGCTGCGCAGTCCAAGCGACCCTGCACCCATCCAACCCTGCCTCCCCGTCATCTCACCGGGCCCCGGGACCACCAACCCCTACCCACGGAGGGGGAAAACAACATCCCAGCTGCTCCCTGCCATCGCTCCCGGGATCCCCGTCACCAGCAGCGGTGGTGCCCAACCTCACCACAACCCGTGGGTGGCGTCACGGACCAAATCCCCAAACCAAACTACCCCCTTTCACTCACGGGCGAGGAGCGCCGCTCGAGTCCCCGGATCCGGCCCACCACTCGAGCCACCGAGCAGCCATCGCAGCAGCGCCGGACCCGAGCGTTAGCGAGCGCAGCACAGCGGCGTCCTTCCCCGCCCGCGACACATATTTCTTGCCACTTGCAGATGCTGTCGCAGCTCTCGTGTTTGCTTTGCTTTCTGGAGACACACAATGGTACAGTCGGCAGCGCTCACCTCTCCGGTGAGCAGCTCAGTGATCTTGTTAGTGAGGTCCAGGATCTTCTGCTCGTTGGTTTTTCCATGCAGCAGGGTGTGACATGGTGGTTCCATGACTGAAGTCTGGCTCTGTCCTGCCAACATAGGTGGATTTCGGCTTTGTGTACTATTCCCATCAATTCTCTTCTTAACCACTGTGTGGTCCTGTGTGTAGAGAGGGACTGATAAACTCAACATGCTTGGAGCATATATCTCACACGTCTGTTTCAGGAGAAGTTGCAGCAGAATGTCTGTTTCTGCCTCTAGCTCCTCATCAACCTAACCCTTCATAGAACTTTACAAGCACTAACTGTCATCTCCTATCTCAGTATTGGCATTTACTGAGAGTGGAAGATCAGTCCAGGAGAACAAAGAAGCAGATTCATGTGATAAAATACAGATGGTGAAATGAGAAGAACATGTCACCAAAGGACATCTATGTTTTGATTTCTTTGCCTGTTTGTATTGGATGTGTTGTTACCGACATCTGGTGAGATATTCAACTCAATAGCACCTTTAGAAAATATATTTACTTTGAAAACTGGTGACATGTTCAATACTTACTTAAATACTTACTATTCATTGGTTAAAAAAAAATAAATTAAAAAGGGGTGGTCCATTACCTATATAGCCCTTTATAAATACCCATCTTTAAGCCCTAACACCTTTTATAATTAGATTTATTGTTAAAGCACCACTTGTGCATTGTTTCATTTCAAACCTGGAGTGGTGCTACTAATAGAAACCAAGGAAAAAATTGTGAAAACATACCCTGCTGTAACTAAATAAAAGCATAGTGCATATAAACATAGGGTACTTAGTAAACACTGTTTTTGATCAAAAAAAGCATAAAGCTATCCCACCAACGCCAAGGTGTACCCAGTTGGGATAGTACCTACACTCTCTAATATTAAAACCCTACCATGGGTCTAAAATAGGCCTCAATGTGGCTAAGGGCTGAGAGCGACCGGGTCCCAACAGGACACACACAGTCAGGGGGATTTACAGAATGAAATGTCCAGCTCGCTGAGAAGGGGGCCACTCCCTGTTTGTACTGAATACAAAAAAAAACTACATAAAAACAAAAAAGTGAGCCGGAGTATGAGATGGTATACATGGAACTTGTGAGACCATGTTCACACTGGCCATGAGACAAAGAGAAACCAAGGAAAAAATTGTGAAAACATACCCTGCTGTAACTAAATAAAAGCATAGTGCATATAAACATAGGGTACTTAGTAAACACTGTTTTTGATCAAAAAAAGCATAAAGCTATCCCACCAACGCCAAGGTGTACCCAGTTGGGATAGTACCTACACTCTCTAATATTAAAACCCTACCATGGGTCTAAAATAGGCCTCAATGTGGCTAAGGGCTGAGAGCGACCGGGTCCCAACAGGACACACACAGTCAGGGGGATTTACAGAATGAAATGTCCAGCTCGCTGAGAAGGGGGCCACTCCCTGTTTGTACTGAATACAAAAAAAAAAAAAAAAACTACATAAAAACAAAAAAGTGAGCCGGAGTATGAGATGGTATGCATGGAACTTGTGAGACCATGTTCACACTGGCCATGAGACAAAGAGAAACCAAGGAAAAAATTGTGAAAACATACCCTGCTGTAACTAAATAAAAGCATAGTGCATATAAACATAGGGTACTTAGTAAACACTGTTTTTGATCAAAAAAAGCATAAAGCTATCCCACCAACGCCAAGGTGTACCCAGTTGGGATAGTACCTACACTCTCTAATATTAAAACCCTACAATGCTACATGGACTATGGGAGTGTACGGAAATTCACAGGTTCTGGAATCAAGTTAGATTATTTGTCCAGGCAACATGGGGAATTTCTGGAAATCTAGAGCTAATGGTGTGGATTTTCCATTCCTTTGAGGGAGGAGTAAGAGGGGGATCGGACATGCCGGGAAAGAAGAAATATACAATAGTACATGACATAGCCATGATAGTCAAACGGTCCATATTAAAGCATTGGATACAAAGGGAGGGACCATCCATAAAAGAGGTCATCGGTGAACTACATAATTTATTGAGGCTGGAGAAAGTGGAAGCGGAAAGGGACAAAGATAGGTTGACACCCAAGTTCTTTGGGAAATGGAGAAATTTCATTGAAAGTCAATTTACTCAGGGAGAAATAAATAATCTGATGACACCTTTTATACAATCGGAATGGTACCTTCTGAATGATAGCCAGGACAAACTGGGTAAATTAAAAATCACGGAGGTGTGGGTTCCGGAGGAAAGGGAGAAGAGACGCTAAGGTAGCAACAAGACGTGCCAGAAAATTTGGAAGTATTCGGGGTTGGCTTAGGGGCTTAATGATTCTAATTGACCTGTATCGCGTCTGTTATTTCTTAGTACTTTTGCCTTGGTTTAATAGAGACCATATCAATCAGATAAACAGTTTAAAATATCAAGTTGGGGCATTGCACCCTAATATGTCACATATTGTCAGACAAATGTTTTTCCTTGTGTAACCTTGAATATCTTGTTATGTTTATAAAAAATTGGAAAATCAATAAAAAGTTTTTGAAAAAAAAAAAAACCCTACCATGGGTCTAAAATAGGCCTCAATGTGGCTAAGGGCTGAGAGCGACCGGGTCCCAACAGGACACACACAGTCAGGGGGATTTACAGAATGAAATGTCCAGCTCGCTGAGAAGGGGGCCACTCCCTGTTTGTACTGAATACAAAAAAAAAACTACATAAAAACAAAAAAGTGAGCCGGAGTATGAGATGGTATACATGGAACTTGTGAGACCATGTTCACACTGGCCATGAGACAAAGAGAAACCAAGGAAAAAATTGTGAAAACATACCCTGCTGTAACTAAATAAAAGCATAGTGCATATAAACATAGGGTACTTAGTAAACACTGTTTTTGATCAAAAAAAGCATAAAGCTATCCCACCAACGCCAAGGTGTACCCAGTTGGGATAGTACCTACACTCTCTAATATTAAAACCCTACCATGGGTCTAAAATAGGCCTCAATGTGGCTAAGGGCTGAGAGCGACCGGGTCCCAACAGGACACACACAGTCAGGGGGATTTACAGAATGAAATGTCCAGCTCGCTGAGAAGGGGGCCACTCCCTGTTTGTACTGAATACATACAGTGGTGCTACTAATGTAAGGTCTCTGCCCCTGCAGACTGCTCCAGTGTTTGGGGGAGAGAGCCAGGTTTCACTTTTCAATGCAAGTCCACAAGAGCCTTGTTCTTGCTCTCATAGACTTGCACTGACAGTTGGTGACCTTTACAATCAAAAGGTTTGGTCACAAGATGCTGGTGCATGCCTGCAGTGGCAAGGGAAGAGCTGAAAACGGAGGATTGTTAGTATAATAGGATATAACCTTAATAGTACCACTCCATCACTGAAATAAAAAAATATTTGGAGTGGTTCTTTACATTTCCTATACTTCTCACTATGCAGATATTATTCCTGTGTTTTGTTTTGTTTTTATTACTTTACTTCCTCTAATGATTTGTTTGAGAGAAGTCCCAAAAAGAAGTCACAGGAGTCTGGGGCTGCACTCACTTCTCTGCAGCGTCTATAACCCCTCCTGACACAAGACGTTATAAGGTGGCGGCTGCGTCACTTACCACAGCCTCTGTCACAGCTGTCCCCGATGACATCCTGGTTCAGTGAAGGTGACAGAGAAGTAAGCACATCTTCAGTCGCTGCTGCCACGCTCACAGGCAGTGAATCCAACACAGCAGTCTCTTTTCCTAAAAGGAATCGTCATCAGGGTGCGGTGATAGAAGAGACGAGTGACACCAGCGCTGCCGCCTGATGACGATTCGTTTGAGGGAGGTGATAAAAGCAGGATGAGTGATGGTTGTACTGCCCAATAGCTTTTCACCATCCTCAAATGAATCATCATCAGGAGGCGGCGCTGTTGCCACTCACACTGCTTCTATCACCACCTTGATGACAATTCATTTCAAGGAAAGAGACTGTGGAGTTAGAAGCAGTGGCTGTGGCGGCAGCAACTGAACATGCAGTCACTTCTCGATCACCTTCAGTGAATTAAGATGTCATCGGGGGGCATTGGTGACTGAAGCTGTGGTAAGTGACCGCAGTGCCGCCCCCTGATGACGTCCTGTTTCAGGAGAGGTGATAGACACTGCAGAGAATTGAGTGCAGCCCCAGCTTCCTGTAATGTCCTGTTAGAGACTTCTCTCAAGCGAAACATCACAGAAAGTAAAACAAAAATGAATATAGGTTAGAAGGACTTTAAGATAAGCATCTATAGAACGCTTCAAATAATGGACTTGCCCTTTAAGTCATCTATATTAAAGAAAACTGATATCAATGTGACAAATATAAAAACAAATCCCTCACCTCTCCAGTCAGAAGATAGATGATCTCCAGGGTAAGATTCAGTATTCTCTTGGCCATGTTATTCCTGTACTTCTTCATATTCAGTGGCTTGTACATGAGAATTATCTGCTTGAGGCGACATCTATTGGGGGATCCTAGTGCAGAAACCTACACTGATAACTGATGAGAGAAAAATGCATAGTGAAGTACACGTGTCGCAACGTCTTGTTTACATACAATAAGTGGTGAGAGCCTCCTCCTGTAAAATACCTGTTTATTGTGCCATACAATGCTCTGGACACGGGAGCAAAAGTCCAAGTGCAGGTGATTTGTGCCATTGATTTGCTTTACTTTTTTGTTTCAGTGCCATTCTCAGACCTGTATCGTTTCTTATTTTTGCCATTGCTGGAGCTATGTGAGGGTTTGTGCTTGTAAAGCTGCAGTTTGCACTGTCACTATTCTGGTCTTATTTATTGTTCGGGAATGTAGACTGGAAAACGGCAATTCATCTCTTTTCACTTTACAGGGTTTACTGTTTGGGTTCATTATTGTATATGTTTATAGATCAGACGTATGAAAGCAACAATATGAAATATGCTCTTATTTTTACTGCTTGAAAAAGGGGAGGTTCAAAGTTTTATATTTACAAAAACTTGTTTTTTTTCCATTTTTTTAGTCCTCCTAAAGGACTCACAATCGTTTGTTCTATACAGTATACTAGAATTATCCTGTATTGCAGTAGATAAACAAAATGATACTCTCCTATGAAGCCAAGTGACAAGCAGACCTGGCCTAGTTCACAAGAGGACAAAGATGGCCTTCACCAGCAATGACAACCCAAGAGGAACAATGGGTGTCGGTGTGCACAGGCACCTGCAAATGTGGCATTTAAAAGCATGCAGAGTTTGTTATTTCTTTACCAGAGCAGATCTGTGGCATTTATGTTTAATCTCTTTTTTAATGAAAAATTAAGGTTGGATACAATAAGCAGGGCTGCAGACCAAGGCAAACCCCCAAATAGTCTGTGGCATTTACAGTGTATATAAAAAAGTCTACACACCCCTGTTAAAATGCCAAGCTCTGCCTCCAGCTCCTCCCTCTGCCTCCAACCCCTCCCTCTGCCTCCAGCCCCTCTCTCTGCCTCCAGCCTCTCCCTCTGCCTCCAGCTCCTCCCTCTGCCTCTAGCCCCTCCCTCTGCCTCCAGCCCCTCCCTCTGCCTCCAGCTCCTCCCTCTGCCTCCAGCCCCTCCCTCTGCCTCCAGCCCCTCCCTCTGCCTCCAGCTCCTCCCTCTGCCTCCAGCTCCTCCCTCTGCCTCCAACCCCTCCCTCTGCCTCCAGCTCCTCCCTCTGCCTCCAACCACTCCCTCTGCCTCCAGCCCGTCCCTCTGCCTCCAGCCCCTCCCTCTGCCTCCAGCCCCTCCCTCTGCCTCCAGCCCCTCCCTCTGCCTCCAGCTCCTCCCTCTGCCTCCAGCTCCTCCCTCTGCCTCCAGCTCTTTCCTCTGCCACCAGCTCCTCCCTCTGCCTCCAGCTCCTCCCTCTGCCTCCAGCCCCTCCCTCTTCTCTCTGCATAGAATCCCTGCCATCTCCTATCCCAGTTATGGGAAAGTCCTCACTGTATGCATATTTTACTTCTGAACTGAGAATTTTGATAATGACAGATCAATTCTGGTAGCAAAAGAAGCAGATGTGTCTGATAAATCAATAGTACACATGTATATAAGCAACTTTGTAATATATCTTATGAAATGAAAAATTAAAACGACGGTTGCATGTGATGGATGCGTTGTAAATAGTGTGATGTAAAGGCAACGGATTCCTGTGAAATAACACTTTGCGTTAAGCCGAGAGAGAGAGCCCTCATCATCACTGCACACACCCCGGCACTACCGCACTCATCATCCCCGCACACACCCCGCCACTACCGCACTCATCATCATCCCCGCACACACCCCGCCACTACCGCACTTATCATCATCCCTGCACACACCCCGCCACTACCGCACTTATCATCATCCCTGCACACACCCCACCACTACCGCACTTATCATCATCCCTGCACACACCCCGGCACTACCGCACTCATCATCATCCCCGCACACACCCCGGCACTACCACACTCATCATCATCCCCGCACACACCCCGGCACTACCACACTCATCATCATCCCCGCACACACCCCGCCACTACCGCACTCATCATCATCCCCGCACACACCCCGGCACTACTGCACTCATTATCCCCGCACACACCCCGCCACTACCGCACTCATCATCATCACTGCACACAACCCGGCACTACCACACTCATCATCATCACTGCACACACCCCGGCACTACCACACTCATCATCATCACTGCACACACCCCGGCACTACCACACTCATCATCATCACTGCACACACTCCAGCACTACCGCACTCATCATCACTGCACACACCCCAGCACTACCGCACTCATCATCATCCCCGCACACACCCCGCCACTACCGCACTTATCATCATCCCTGCACACACCCCGCCACTACCGCACTTATCATCATCCCTGCACACACCCCACCACTACCGCACTTATCATCATCCCTGCACACACCCCGGCACTACCGCACTCATCATCATCCCCGCACACACCCCGGCACTACCACACTCATCATCATCCCCGCACACACCCCGGCACTACCACACTCATCATCATCCCCGCACACACCCCGCCACTACCGCACTCATCATCATCCCCGCACACACCCCGGCACTACTGCACTCATTATCCCCGCACACACCCCGCCACTACCGCACTCATCATCATCACTGCACACAACCCGGCACTACCACACTCATCATCATCACTGCACACACCCCGGCACTACCACACTCATCATCATCACTGCACACACCCCGGCACTACCACACTCATCATCATCACTGCACACACTCCAGCACTACCGCACTCATCATCACTGCACACACCCCAGCACTACCGCACTCATCATCACTGCACACACCCACTACCACACTCATCATCACTGCACACACCCCGCCACTACCGCACTCATCATCACTGCACACACCCCGGCACTGCCATTATCATCACTGCACACACCCCGGCACTACCGCACTCATCATCACTGCACACACCCCGGCACTACCGCACTCATCATCACTGCACACACCCCGTCACTACCGCACTCATCATCACTGCACACACCCCGGCACTACCGCACTCATCATCACTGCACACACCCAAGCACTACCGCACTCATCATCATCACTGCACACACCCCGCCACTACCGCACTCATCATCACTGCACACACCCCGGCACTACCGCGCTCATCATCACTGCACACACCCCGCCACTACCGCACTTATCATCACTGCACACATCCCGCCACTACCGCACTCATCATCACTGCACACACCCCGGCACTACCGCACTCATCATCATCCCCGCACACACCCCGGCACTACCACACTCATCATCATCCCCGCACACACCCCGCCACTACCGCACTCATCATCATCCCCGCACACACCCCAGCACTACCGCACTCATCATCATCCCCGCACACACCCCGGCACTACTGCACTCATCATCCCCGCACACACCCCGCCACTACCGCACTCATCATTATCACTGCACACACCCCGGCACTACCACACTCATCATCATCACTGCACACACCCCGGCACTACCACACTCATCATCATCACTGCACACACCCCGGCACTACCACACTCATCATCATCACTGCACACACTCCAGCACTACCGCACTCATCATCACTGCACACACCCCAGCACTACCGCACTCATCATCACTGCACACACCCACTACCACACTCATCATCACTGCACACACCCCGCCACTACCGCACTCATCATCACTGCACACACCCCGGCACTGCCATCATCATCACTGCACACACCCCGGCACTACCGCACTCATCATCACTGCACACACCCCGGCACTACCGCACTCATCATCACTGCACACACCCCGTCACTACCGCACTCATCATCACTGCACACACCCCGGCACTATCGCACTCATCATCACTGCACACACCCAGGCACTACCGCACTCATCATCATCACTGCACACACCCCGCCACTACCGCACTCATCATCACTGCACACACCCCGGCACTACCGCGCTCATCATCACTGCACACACCCCGCCACTACCGCACTTATCATCACTGCACACATCCCGCCACTACCGCACTCATCATCATTGCACACACCCCGGCACTACCACACTCATCATCACTGCACACACCCCGGCACTACCGCACTCATCATCATCACTGCACACACCCCGGCACTACCGCACTCATCATCATCACTGCACACACCCCTCGCACTACCGCACTCATCATCACTGCACACACCCCGGCACTACCGCACTCATCATCACTGCACACACCCCGTCACTACCGCACTCATCATCACTGCACACACCCCGGCACTATCGCACTCATCATCACTGCACACACCCAGGCACTACCGCACTCATCATCATCACTGCACACACCCCGCCACTACCGCACTCATCATCACTGCACACACCCCGGCACTACCGCGCTCATCATCACTGCACACATCCCGCCACTACCGCACTCATCATCACTGCACACACCCCGGCACTACCACACTCATCATCACTGCACACACCCCGTCACTACCACCCCCATGATCACTGCACACACCCCGTCACTACCGTACTCATCATCATCACTGCACACACCCCGGCACTACCGCACTCATCATCATCACTGCACACACCCCGGCACTACCGCACTCATCATCACTACACACACCTCGTCACTACCGCACTCATCATCACTGCACACACCCCAGCACTACCGCACTCATCATCACTGCACACACTGGCACTACCACACTCATCATCATCACTGCACACACCCCGGCACTACCGCACTCATCATCATCACTGCACACACCGGCACTACCACACTCATCATCACTGCACACACCCCGGCACTACCTCACTCATCATCATCACTGCACACACCGCGGCACTACCGCACTCATCATCATCACTGCACACACCGGCACTACCACACTCATCATCATCACTGCACACCCTGGCACTACCGCACTCATCATCACTGCACACACCGGACACCGGCACTACCACACTCATCATCACAGCACACACCCAGGCACTACCACCCCCATCATCACCGCAGACACGCAGGCACTACCGCACTCATCACCGCATACACACCAGCACTACCGCTCCTATCATAACCGTACACACTGCTTGATGAGTCGCGGGACCTCGTGTGGATTACGCCGGACCTGGAGGGGTATTTGGGGAATAATTAAGTGGTGAAAGAGGGTGTTTTTTTTATCTTTTATTCCAAATAAAGTATTTTTTCGGGTGTATGTGTTTATTTACTTTCACTTACAGGTTAATCATTGTGGGTGTCTCATAGATGCCTGCCATGATTAACCTAGGACTTAGTGGCAGCTATGGGCTGCTGCCATTAACTCCTTATTACCTTGATTGCCACTGCACCAGGGCAATTCGGGATGAGCCGGGTAGAGTCCCGGGATTGTCGCATCTAATGGATGGGGCAATTCCGGGTGGCTGCTGGCTGATATTGTTAGGCTGGGGGGCTCCCCATAAAGTGGGGCTCCCCATCCTGAGAATAACAGCCTTCAGCCAACCTTGGGTGGTATCAAAATTAGGGGGGACCGCAAGCCGTTTTTTTTTAATTATTTATTTATTGTACTGCACGATATAGACCCGCTCACCGGCGGCTGTGATTGGTTGCAGTGAGACAGCTGTCACTCAGCGTGGGGGTGGGTCTGACTGCAACCAATCACAGGCGCCGGTGGCCGGGGGACGCAGTGAATACTAAATGGAATAATGAGCGGCCGGCATTTTCAAAAGAGGAAAAGCCGCCGGAGCTTTGTGACAACTGTACAGCATCGTGCCCGTGATCGGTGAGTATGAGAGAAGGGGGGAGAGGGGGGAGAGAGACCAGGAGTGATTTTAAACGATTTAGATCGTTCTGCTAGACATGCTGAGCATGCTCAGTAGAACGTGACGGAATCTGTCAGCGGATTCCGCCGCTTAGCACATAGCGGCGGAATCTGCCACCATACACAATCATTAGACACCTTGGCCAATTCCAACTGAATCCGTCAAGGTGCGTTATTTTAACGACCCAAAAAACGCTACATGTAGCATTCCCTCCGCTCGACGCTGCATAGAATCCCTGCCATCTCCTATCCCAGTTATGGGAAAGTCCTCACTGTATGCATATTTTACTTCTGAACTGAGAATTTTGATAATGACAGATCAATTCTGGTAGCAAAAGAAGCAGATGTGTCTGATAAATCAATAGTACACATGAATATAAGCAACTTTGTAATATATCTTATGAAATGAAAAATTAAAACGACGGTTGCATGTGATGGATGCGTTGTAAATAGTGTGATGTAAAGGCAACGGATTCCTGTGAAATAACACTTTGCGTTAAGCCGAGAGAGAGAGCCCTCATCATCACTGCACACACCCCGGCACTACCGCACTCATCATCCCCGCACACACCCCGCCACTACCGCACTCATCATCATCCCCGCACACACCCCGGCACTACCGCACTCATCATCATCCCCGCATACACCCCGGCACTACTGCACTCATCATCATCACTGCACACACTCCAGCACTACCGCACTCATCATCACTGCACACACCCCAGCACTACCGCACTCATCATCACTGCACACACCCACTACCACACTCATCATCACTGCACACACCCCGCCACTACCGCACTCATCATCACTGCACACACCCCGGCACTGCCATCATCATCACTGCACACACCCTGGCACTACCGCACTCATCATCACTGCACACACCCCGGCACTACCGCACTCATCATCACTGCACACACCCCGTCACTACCGCACTCATCATCACTGCACACACCCCGGCACTACCACACTCATCATCACTGCACACACCCAGGCACTACCGCACTCATCATCATCACTGCACACACCCCGCCACTACCGCACTCATCATCACTGCACACACCCCGGCACTACCGCGCTCATCATCACTGCACACACCCCGCCATTACCGCACTTATCATCACTGCACACATCCCGCCACTACCGCACTCATCATCACTGCACACACCCCGGCACTACCACACTCATCATCACTGCACACACCCCGGCACTACCGCACTCATCATCATCACTGCACACACCCCTCGCACTACCGCACTCATCATCATCACTGCACACACCCTGTCACTACCACCCCCATGATCACTGCACACACCCCGTCACTACCGTACTCATCATCATCACTGCACACACCCCGGCACTACCGCACTCATCATCATCACTGCACACACCCCGGCACTACCGCACTCATCATCACTGCACACACCTCGTCACTACCGCACTCATCATCACTGCACACACCCCAGCACTACCGCACTCATCATCACTGCACACACTGGCACTACTGCGCTCATCATCATCACTGCAAACACCGGCACTACCACACTCATCATCATCACTGCACACACCCCGGCACTACCGCACTCATCATCATCACTGCACACACCCCAGCACTACCGCACTCATCATCATCACTGCACACACCCCGGCACTACCTCACTCATCATCATCACTGCACACACCCCGGCACTACCGCACTCATCATCATCACTGCACACACCGGCACTACCACACTCATCATCACTGCACACACCCTGGCACTACCTCACTCATCATCATCACTGCACACACCGCGGCACTACCGCACTCATCATCATCACTGCACACACCGGCACTACCACACTCATCATCATCACTGCACACACCCTGGCACTACCGCACTCATCATCACTGCACACACCGGACACCGGCACTACCACACTCATCATCACAGCACACACCCAGGCACTACCACCCCCATCATCACCGCAGACACGCAGGCACTACCGCACTCATCACCGCATACACACCGGCACTACCGCTCCTATCATAACCGTACACACTGCTTGATGAGTCGCGGGACCTCGTGTGGATTACGCCGGACCTGGAGGGGTATTTGGGGAATAATAAAGTGGTGAAAGAGGGTGTTTTTTTATCTTTTATTCCAAATAAAGTATTTTTTCGGGTGTATGTGTTTATTTACTTTCACTTACAGGTTAATCATTGTGGGTGTCTCATAGATGCCTGCCATGATTAACCTAGGACTTAGTGGCAGCTATGGGCTGCTGCCATTAACTCCTTATTACCTTGATTGCCACTGCACCAGGGCAATTCGGGATGAGCCGGGTAGAGTCCCGGGATTGTCGCATCTAATGGATGGGGCAATTCCGGGTGGCTGCTGGCTGATATTGTTAGGCTGGGGGGCTCCCCATAAAGTGGGGCTCCCCATCCTGAGAATAACAGCCTTCAGCCAACCTTGGGTGGTATCAAAATTAGGGGGGACCGCAAGCCGTTTTTTTTTAATTATTTATTTATTGTACTGCACGATATAGACCCGCTCACCGGCGGCTGTGATTGGTTGCAGTGAGACAACTGTCACTCAGCGTGGGGGTGGGTCTGACTGCAACCAATCATAGGCGCCGGTGGCCGGGGGACGCAGTGAATACTAAATGGAATAATGAGCGGCCGGCATTTTCAAAAGAGGAAAAGCCGCCGGAGCTTTGTGACAACTGTACAGCATCGTGCCCGTGATCGGTGAGTATGAGAGAAGGGGGGAGAGGGGGGAGAGAGACCAGGAGTGATTTTAAACGATTTAGATCGTTCTGCTAGACATGCTGAGCATGCTCAGTAGAAGGTGACGGAATCTGTCAGCGGATTCCGCCGCTTAGCACATAGCGGCGGAATCTGCCACCATACACAATCATTAGACACCTTGGCCGATTCCAACTGAATCCGTCAAGGTGCGTTATTTTAACGACCCAAAAAACGCTACATGTAGCATTCCCTCTGCTCGACGCTGCATCAAAATACCGACGCAGCGTTGTCCAGCGGATGAAACGCAGACACTTGCGTTACAGTGCGTCGTCAATACAAGTCTATGGAGTATAGCGCAGTGCGTTAATGGACTGCGCTATTCTCCATAGCGGCGGATTGCGCTGAACGCAAGTGTGAAAGCAGCCAAAGACTTCTCCAGAACTGCCTTTCGTGGACACAATCTCCTGATCACCATCTGATCGTCCCCCCAGGAGCGCTCCGGTGTGGTCCTTTTGGACCAGGTACATTGTAAAGTGTGGGGTTACTGAGATCGTAGGAGCAACAGCACAGAGACCAGCGTAACATCAAGGGTAAGCACCCAGCCTCTCTGCTAAATCTGGCAATATTCAGTATGAACTAAACTAAGTAAACGAACTAATAACTAGCCAACTGAAAAAGTAACTGAATTACTATAAACTGAACTGTACAACCCGGCAGAGCTTTTATTCAGTGGCCGCAGGGCTTTATTCCCCAACTGGATAATCCAATACAGTGTTCTGAACTTGTCTGCACTCATGAACCTTGTGAAGTTACATGAACCTATATGAACTAATTTATTGCATGTATCCTCATAATTTCTTCTATGTTATGTATTGATTTTAATTTTAGGGTGGTTTGCTACTCCCTGAATCAACCAACCAATTCTATGATTTTATATCTATTTATGTAATTCTAAATATCAACTAATATCCCAATTTGATAATTCTGCCCTGAGCAGTCTAAGGGCATGTGCGCACATTGCATAAATTCATGCATTTACGCTGCATATTGCACTGCAGCCTAAATGCATGCGTCCTGTGTCCCCAGCACAATCTATGAAGATTATGCATAATCCATCCGCACGTTGCGTTTGAGAGCGCAGTGATTCGGATGCTGAAATTTTGATCCAAATCGCTGCGCTCAAAAAAGCAACATGTCACTTCTTTTGTGCGCTTTAGGCTAGTTTCACACTTGCGTTCAGCGCAGTCCGTCACTATGGAGAATAGCGCAGTCCGTTAACGCATTGCGCTATTCTCCATAGACTTGTATGGACGACGCACTGTAACGCAAGTGTCTGCGTTGCATCCGCTGGACGACGCAGCGTCGTTATTGTGACGCTGCGTCGGGCGGATGGAATGCAGCATGTAACGTTTTTCTGCGCTTGGCGGAGTGTCAAAAAAACGCAATCTGCAGGAATCCGTTAGGCGTCCGTTGTTTTTATAATGGACGCCTATGGTGGCGGATTCCGTTAGAATGCGTCATTTGACGGATTCCGTTAACGCACCTGACTTTACACAACTGCGCATGCTCAGATGTGTAAAGTCAAGGAAAAAAAACTACAACGGACTGCGTTATTTTGTATGATCTGTAGCATGCGTTGTGCCACTATATGCAACGCATCCGTTGCATGCGTCACACAACGCAATGCTACGGATCCCGTTCAACGCAAGTGTGAAACTAGCCTTAGATGCAGCTCCCACTCTGTCTATGGTGGGGGCAGCATCCCGAGAGCATGAAATCGGCATCTATTCTGCAGACACACTGCATCCATTATGCAGTGTTTCTGCAGCGATTTGAAGCGCACATGCACTGCCAAATCCCTGCAGAAATTTCAGCAAGGACACGATGCAACATGCATACAGCCTAACAGCTCTTGATAACATTAAACTGGATAGGAGGAGAGAGATTAATACTATTACACATATATACTGTATATATATATATATATATATATATATATATATATACACACACTTTTGACTTTTTAAACAAAAAAATAAATAAAAAATGAAAGTTAAACCCCAAGCAGCGTCAATTACTTTATTTTATATTTTGATAGATCGGACATTTCAGAAAGCAGAGATAACAAATATCAGTTTTTTGGGGTTTTTTATTGTTATATTTTCAATGAAGCAAAAAGGGAGGTGATTTGAATGTGTTTTTGTTTGTTTTTTTAAACTATTTAAAAACATTTTACTGTATTTACTAGTCCTCTTAGCGGACTTGATGCTGCACTCATCCTATTGTTTCTGTTGTACAGCGCAATGCATCAGGCCTGCTCTGTATAGCAGAAATCACGCTTCCTATGGCACACTCCTCGCCGGAGCGTGTTAAATCTGGTTGTCATAGATTGACAGTGGGATTTAACTGGTTAACAGCCGCGAGTGGATCTCTGATCCATCCGCTGCTAATAGAGGCACATGTCAGCTGATCAGATCATAAGACACGTGCATGGAGAGATGCGGGCTCAGTGTGCGAGCCCCCATCAAAGCAACGGACATGACCTAGGACGTACCAGTACGCACAAGTTCGTGAAGGGGTTAAGTGCATTTCCTGGGCCAAAATTAAATATTTGTTGCAATCACTTCCAATTCATCTCCCCAGATATTTTTTTTTATTAGCTTTCACACACTTTTCTCACATTATCTATGGGGTTCATACAGGCATATCATATACTATACCCACTTTACCACACAATAAAGGAGGCATTGACCCACCAGCTCCACTCCAAATCCCGCTGGATAAAACATCCCTTGCACAAAATCTGGAAAGAAATTGAAGAAGAAAATCTGTCCTCACTACGACAGATTACTTTCTCATTCCCTGAAAGCCCTCAAAATCCCCACATTATGAATCCATCTACAGCAGTTACACATAAAATCTGGTCATTGCTGCACATAATGAAAAATTGTTCTCCGTTCACTATATGGTAAAACAGACATGTCGGTGTGATTCCTCAGGTCGGGACGAGTTTGTACATACCAAACATGTATTCTTTTCCTTTTATCTAAGGGGGGGAAATCAGAGGTTTGTCCAAAAAAACTCGCCATTTTCTGAGACCGGCATTGTTCTCATTTTTCGGGATCTCAGGCTCAGTGAGGGCTTATTTTTTGCTTCTTAAGCTGATGTTATTTCTCCAGATGCCACGTTTTGATCACTTGTTATTGCAGTTTAAAGAAAATTTGCGGCGACCATATACCACAATTTTGGTGTTTTGGATTTTTTTACTCGCCACGCCATGTACCAATCTGAATAATTGATTTTATATTTTGATAGATCGGGCATTTCTGAACGTGGCGATACCAAGTAAGTGTATTTTTTTAACTATTTTATTTTCAATGGGGCAAAAGGGGGTGAACTTTTAAGGTTTCTTTATTTTTTCATATTTTTAAAAACTTTTTTCCTTTTACTTTTTTTTTTTCTTTTTACTTGTCCACCTAGGGGACTTTATGCCTGTACTATCTGACCACCTGGCATTTCTGTTGATCAGGGCAGCATCACTCTGATCAGCAGAAATGCTCATGGTCCCGTTTCGGTGCTGTCGGCTCTCACAAGAAGTGAGTCATGGCAGCATCAGGGGTCGTCAGCTGACCCTGCGCTACCATGGCAACACACTGGCACCCCGTCTCGGGGCCGCCGATGACAGAGGGGAATGGTGTGATCCCCGCTGAGGCCATTTAAATTGTCAGTATTTGACATCGTGGTCTAAGAGGTTAACACGATCGGGTGGATCTTTGACCTACCTGTGCCTGTTGGCCAGATATCTCTGCTGATCAGACCAGCAGAGATGTGCAGGGACCAGTACATCCTTGATCGTAAAGGGGTAAAACACTGACTCTTTAATCCCACTTCATTTTAATAGATTCACACTGCTTTTCCAGGTTACTGCTAACAACGTTGATACTGATAGAAAAATAACATTTTTTTGAAACATTATTAGCCCAATTGAAACCACTGAAAAACATAGTCGCAACAACATAGTCAAATTGTCTCCTCCCTCGGAGAACGAAAGAGCTCACTTTCCTTAGTAGATCTTAGCAGGATCTAATTAGGACATTCTCTGCCACAGAAGTAGATACATGATAATTACTTACCGGTAACTGGATATTCCAGAACCATGACAGCACCGTACATGAGTGTATCCGCCCCTAGGAAGAGGAAACCTACTGAAAATAAAAGGGCCGATACCTGTCTGAACTCCCCAGGGGGTTAAGGCTATATGTGCACACTGCAGTTTTGTTGTCACAAAAACTGCACCCAAACCATTTTTGATGCGTTTTTTTCAGTAGAATCCAATAACGCCATGTGATAGAACATGCTGCAGTTTTTTCTCAGAGGTTTGTGACAAACTGCAGACAAAAAAATTGCAACATGCGTACAGCAAATCTGAATTCTCATAGGCTTTGCTGGGAAGTCAAAAGTGACACATTTCTGACAACAAAACTGCACCAAAAAAAGCGTCAAAAACTGCAGCGTGCGCATGTAGTAGCCACTTCATTAATACATACAGTTGAAACCAGACATTTCCATCCACTCTCTATAAAGACACATCTGCATGTTTTTCTCACAAAAAAAAACCCAAGAAAGCCAGTTAAACTCATAATGGCATGTATTATAAGATGTGCACTGCACTAAAAATTCCAAACTGTACTATTTATAAATTTGAGATTTTTGGCAAAAAAATTGCAATTTCTTGAGCTGTCCCACCACGTAACGGCAAATCTCTGTGGGGCAGTCCTACACTAAAATATTTTTATATAAAATGAGCCATACGGCCTCACATATGAATAGTAGAACTGTTTATAGCAGCACTTACCTGGTCTATTTCAATCCCGTACCCATGACTGAATCATGGCTGTTGGTGGGACAGGCACAAGCAAATGCTGCATGAAATGAAAGTTTGGAATTTTAGTGCAGTGCACATCTTATAATACATGCCATTTTGAGTTTAGCTGGTTTTCTTGGTTTTTTTTATGTTTTTTCTCACTATCTGACATGAAATCAGAATAAACCTTTTCCGTTTTAGGTCAATTAGGATCTAAAATGATTTAGATTTCTATTACTTTCTGCAAAGTCAGAAGTTACATACACAATATTGCGCAATTATATATATATATATATGTGTATATATATATATATATATATATATATATATATATAATTGCCTTATTCTGTCTGTCTGTCTGTCTGTCTGTCTGTCTTGCTCCAAAATTGTGTCCTTACGGTGACACAAAGCTGATTGGCCGCTGGGCTCGCCATGGCCCCGTTCCCCCGCACGGATTGGCCGCTCGCCTCGCCTCGGCTCCTCCCCCGAACGGATTGGCCGCTCGCCTCGCCTCGGGTTCGCCCCCCCGCACGGATTGGCCGCCACTCACACTCAGACTCACACTCAGACTCACACTCAGACTCACACTCAGACTCACACTCAGACTCACATGCACACTCACACTCAGACTCACACGCACACTCACACTCAGACTCACACGCACACTCACACGCACACTCACACTCAGACTCACACACACACTCACACTCAGACTCACACTCAGACTCACACGCACACTCACACTCAGACTCACACGCACACTCACACGCACACTCACACTCAGACTCACACGCACACTCACACGCACACTCACATGCACACTCACACGCACACTCACACGCACACTCACACTCAGACTCACACTCAGACTCACACTCAGACTCACACTCAGACTCACACGCACACTCGCACGCACACTCACACGCACACTCACACTCAGACTCACACGCACACTCACACTCAGACTCAGACTCACACTCAGACTCACACGCACACTCACACTCAGACTCACACGCACACTCACACTCACACTCAGACTCACACGCACACTCACACTCAGACTCACACGCACACTCAGACTCACACTCAGACTCACACTCAGACTCACACGCACACTCACACGCACACTCACACGCACACTCACACTCAGACTCACACGCACACTCAGACTCACACGCACACTCAGACTCACACGCACACTCAGACTCATACGCACACTCAGACGCACACTCACTCAGACTCACACGCGCACTCACACTCAGACTCACATGCACACTTACTCAGACTCACACTCAGACTCACACTCAGACTCACACGCACACTCAGACTCACACTCACACGCACACTCACACTCACACTCACACGCACACTCAGACTCAGACTCACACTCAGACTCACACGCACACTCAGACTCACACTCAGACTCACACTCAGACTCACACGCACACTCACACGCACACTCACGCTCAGACTCACACGCACACTTAGACTCACACGCACACTCAGACTCAGACTCACACTCAGACTCACACGCACACTCAGACTCACACTCAGACTCACACTCACACTCAGATTCACACTCACACTCAGACTCACACGCACACTCACACTCAGACTCACACGCACACTCACACTCAGACTCACACTCAGACTCAGACTCACACTCAGACTCACACTCAGACTCACACGCACACTCACACTCACACTCAGACTCAGACTCACACTCAGACTCACATGCACACTCAGACTCACACTCAGACTCACACTCAGACTCAGACTCACACTCAGACTCACACTCAGATTCACACTCACACTCAGACTCACACGCACACGCACACTCACACGCACACTCACACTCAGACTCACACGCACACTCACACTCAGACTCAGACTCACACTCAGACTCAGACTCACACTCAGACTCACACTCAGACTCACACTCAGACTCACACGCACACTCACACTCAGACTCACACTCAGACTCAGACTCACACTCACACGCACACTCAGACTCACATGCACAATCAGACTCACACTCAGACTCACACTCAGACTCACACGCACACTCACACTCAGACTCACACGCACACTCAGACTCATACACACAGACTCACACTCAGACTCACACTCAGACTCACACGCACACTCAGACTCACACTCAGACTCACACTCAGACTCACACGCACACTCACACTCAGACTCACACGCACACTCAGACTCACACGCACACTCACACGCACACTCAGACTCACACGCACACTCACACTCACACGCACACTCACACTCAGACTCACACACACACTCACACGCACATTCAGACTCACACGCACACTCACACGCACACTCACACTCAGACTCACACTCAGACTCACACTCAGACTCACACGCACACTCGCACGCACACTCACACGCACACTCACACGCACACTCAGACTCACACGCACACTCACACTCAGACTCACACGCACACTCAGACTCACACGCACACTCACACTCAGACTCACACGCACACTCACACTCACACTCAGACTCACACGCACACTCACACTCAGACTCACATGCACACTCAGACTCACACTCAGACTCACACTCAGACTCACACGCACACTCACACGCACACTCACACTCAGACTCACACGCACACTCACACTCAGACTCACACGCACACTCAGACTCACACGCACACTCAGACTCACACGCACACTCAGACTCATACGCACACTCAGACGCACACTCACTCAGACTCACACGCACACTCACACTCAGACTCACACTCAGACTCACACGCACACTCAGACTCACACTCACACGCACACTCACACTCACACTCAGACTCACACTCAGACTCACACGCACACTCACGCTCAGACTCACACGCACACTCAGACTCACACGCACACTCAGACTCAGACTCACACTCAGACTCACACGCACACTCAGACTCACACTCAGACTCACACTCAGACTCACACGCACACTCACGCTCAGACTCACACGCACACTCACGCTCAGACTCACACGCACACTCAGACTCACACGCACACTCAGACTCAGACTCACACTCAGACTCACACGCACACTCAGACTCACACTCAGACTCACACTCACACTCAGATTCACACTCACACTCACACGCACACTCACACTCACACTCACACGCACACTCACACTCAGACTCACACGCACACTCACACTCAGACTCAGACTCACACTCAGACTCAGACTCACACTCAGACTCACACGCACACTCACACTCAGACTCAGACTCACACTCAGACTCAGACTCACATTCAGACTCACACTCAGACTCACACTCAGACTCACACGCACACTCAGACTCACACGCACACTCAGACTCAGACTCACACTCAGACTCACACGCACACTCAGACTCACACTCAGACTCACACTCAGACTCACACGCACACTCACGCTCAGACTCACACGCACACTCACGCTCAGACTCACACGCACACTCAGACTCACACGCACACTCAGACTCAGACTCACACTCAGACTCACACGCACACTCAGACTCACACTCAGACTCACACTCACACTCAGATTCACACTCACACTCAGACTCACACGCACACTCACACTCACACGCACACTCACACTCACACTCAGACTCAGACTCACACTCAGACTCACACTCAGACTCACACTCAGATTCACACTCACACTCAGACTCACACGCACACGCACACTCACACGCACACTCACACTCACACGCACACTCACACTCAGACTCAGACTCACACTCAGACTCAGACTCACACTCAGACTCACACTCAGACTCACACGCACACTCAGACTCACACTCAGACTCACACTCAGACTCACACGCACACTCACACGCACACTCACACGCACACTCACACTCAGACTCACACGCACACTCACACTCAGACTCACACGCACACTCAGACTCACACGCACACTCAGACTCACACGCACACTCAGACTCATACGCACACTCAGACGCACACTCACTCAGACTCACACGCACACTCACACTCAGACTCACACTCAGACTCACACGCACACTCAGACTCACACTCACACGCACACTCACACTCACACTCAGACTCACACTCAGACTCACACGCACACTCACGCTCAGACTCACACGCACACTCAGACTCACACGCACACTCACACTCAGACTCACACGCACACTCAGACTCACACGCACACTCAGACTCACACGCACACTCAGACTCATACGCACACTCAGACGCACACTCACTCAGACTCACACGCACACTCACACTCAGACTCACACTCAGACTCACACGCACACTCACACTCAGACTCACACTCAGACTCAGACTCACACTCACACGCACACTCAGACTCACACGCACACTCAGACTCACACTCAG
Source organism: Anomaloglossus baeobatrachus (assembly GCF_048569485.1). NCBI lineage: Eukaryota > Metazoa > Chordata > Amphibia > Anura > Aromobatidae > Anomaloglossus > Anomaloglossus baeobatrachus. The sequence continues at coordinate 239,666,738 of NC_134357.1, read as the reverse complement.
ACTCACACTCAGACTCACACGCACACTCACACTCAGACTCACACGCACACTCAGACTCACACACACAGACTCACACTCAGACTCACACTCAGACTCACACGCACACTCAGACTCACACTCAGACTCACACTCAGACTCACACGCACACTCACACTCAGACTCACACTCACACTCAGACTCACACGCACACTCACACGCACACTCAGACTCACACGCACACTCACACTCAGACTCACACGCACACTCACACGCACATTCAGACTCACACGCACACTCACACGCACACTCAGACTCACACACACAGACTCACACTCACACGCACATTCAGACTCACACGCACACTCAGACTCACACTCAGACTCACACTCAGACTCACACGCACACTCACACTCAGACTCACACGCACACTCAGACTCACACGCACACTCACACGCACACTCAGACTCACACGCACACTCACACTCACACGCACACTCACACGCACATTCAGACTCACACGCACACTCACACGCACACTCAGACTCACACGCAGACTCACTCACACGCAGACTCACACTCAGACTCACACTCAGACTCACACGCACACTCACACTCAGACTCACACGCACACTCACACTCAGACTCACACGCACACTCAGACTCACATGCACACTCAGACTCACACTCAGACTCACACTCAGACTCACACTCAGACTCACACGCACACTCACACGCACACTCACACTCAGACTCACACGCACACTCACTCACACGCACACTCACACTCAGACTCACACTCAGACTCACACTCACACGCACACTCACACGCACACTCACTCACACGCACACTCACACTCAGACTCACACTCAGACTCACACTCAGACTTACACTCACACGCACACTCACACGCACACTCACACGATGGAGCACGATGGGGAGTGCGCAGCATGGGGGATGGAGCACGATGGGGAATGCGCAGCATGGGGGAAGGAACACGATGGGGAATGCGCAGCATGGAGGATGGAGCACAATGGGGAGTGGGGATGGAGCACGATGGGGGGTGCGCAGCATGGGGGATGGAGCACGATGGGGGGTGCGCAGCATGGGGGATGGAGCACGATGGGGGGTGGACCACGATGGGGGGTGCACACCTCCCCCCAAAACACACACACACACTGCCACACACGCACTGCACAACACACCACACACACACTGGGAACCACAAACACCGCCCTACACAGACACCCACACACACACAGACAACGCCGCAGACACACAACACCCAACACACAAACACCGTGGCACACACAAATATACGCACATACCGCACAACACACACATTGCACAAAACATACCTCCCCCCAAAACACACACACACACACCCACACAAACCGCGCAACACACATACACAACGATACAGACACACAGCGCTCCACAAATAACGACACACAACGCAACACACAAAGAACACCGCTCTCACCCCCCGCTACACCCAGACAACACCCAGAACATGTACAGCCCCTACACAAACACTTGGTAACTACACACAACAACATCTATATATATATATATATATAACAAAAATCATACATTAACTACACAATACGTAAATTCTAGAATACCCGATGCGTAGAATCGGGCCACCTTCTAGTATATATATATATATGTATATATATATATATATATAAAAAAAACTGACCCACACATCCAACAGGTGTACACAGGTGCCAGCTGAAAACACATTATAACTAGAGATGGGCGGACTTGCAGAAAACCGAGACCCACCTGTTCTCTATTTTTAAATCTGGATCCAGTCTGGAATCCAGCCCCCATATACGTCTATGGGGATCAGAATCCAGAAATTAAAAATGGTGGTAAAAGGGATAGGGAAAGGAGAGCAAGCGCGCTGTACTTACAAGGTCCGGCATGGCTGTACACTGCTCCCTGGCCTCACATTCACTTCTGGTGTCACTCATTACATTCATCACCTATGCACTGCTTTCTCCGCCCACTGGTGCCTGTGATTGGTTGCAGCTAGACACACCCCCACTCTGAGAGGCAGCATGTAAGTTGACTGCATCCAATCACAGGCACCAGGACGTCGGGTGGGCGGGGAAAGCAGTGTAACTGAAGAGGCCCGTACACTCTAGCATCTACTGTGAGCCTAGAATGTACGGGCTCATTCCAGGTTAGTAGGCGTAACTCACTTGGATGGTGAGCATCACAATGTTTTCTCTCCACCATAATCATGCAAGGGGGTTTTCACAACCCCTGCACCGCCTATCTGTGGTCTTACCCCCAGATTCCCGCTTCTATTATAAACAGCTCCATGTCCATGTAGACTTCGAAAAATAATGTTTATTCTGGCTGGAAACGTCGGACGGCATTTGGTAGACGCCCCTATCATGTGATAGGGGCGTATTGAAATGATGTCATACCTGGAAGCAGCCCGTACACTCTAGCATCTACTGTCAGTATCGTGGTAGGGTCCCCCCGTATTCTGCTACCGAGCACAGATAAAGTCCATGGCTACAGGCTGCAGCCCCAGCTGTTGTGAATGTCAGTTATGCTTTTGCTGCTGAGAGGCTCCCTCTTGTGGCCAGGAATGGTTTGGACAGAGACCAGGTGTGTTGAGCAATGGGCGTTTCCATTGCTAACTCTCTGCCTATTTAAACCCTGGTCTGATAGCAGGCTATGCTGGATGTCAGTTGTTCTTTGTACACCAGCCTGCTTCATCCTGCTCCAGACCACATCTACCCCAGATAAGTGCTTGACTCTTTATTTGTTGTTTGGTTCTTTTACTCTTATCTGAGTTTGTCATTTCCTGTGGTTATTGTCAGTTTATTTGCATGCAGGGATCTTCCCTCTCAGTTGCTTAGCTGGGAAGCTCCATGCAGCTATGTTTGGAGTATTGCTCCTATAAGTCCATGTGTTTGTTGCTTCTTGAATTTGTATGGTTCCTGCTTTCTGTTCATTGGTTTGACAAGAGTGCCTGGTATAGGACGGAGTTCAGATCTAGTGAACTGAGGGCTTTTTGTACTATCAGGAATTTGGATTTGTGTAGGGTTTTTCTCTGGCCATAAATACTAAACCTATTCTGGATACTAGAAGTAGATATTTTGCCAAAACCAGATTCTTACTACTTTTATATAAAATCGTATAATTTTATTATTATCAAATTCACATACATAACCCACAATTAAAAGCAAGAAGAAAATAGAGGAAGGACTATCTATCACTATTCCTTCCTCACTACGGGGGTCGGCTTCCTAATGTGAAGACGCCCCCGTTCAACGACGGCTATCCCTGGGTATTGCCCTCCCTAATGGTAACCGTGATCCCTCTCAGGCTATGTGTCCACGTTGCTTTTTACCTGCTTTTTACCTGCTTTTTTGCTGCTTTTTCAACTGCAGCGTTTAATGCCAAAATAGATGTGTTCTGCTTTTCAAGCAAAGTCTATGGGAATTTGGGTTTCTTGTGCGCACTATGCAGTTCAAACTGCAGCCTTTTTCTGGCAGAAATGTTGTCAAAAACTCTGCTTTGCAGTTCAAAACGCAAATGGCAAAAACAATTGACATGTCAATTGTTTTTGCCATTTGGGTTTTGCACTGCAAAGCTGAGTTTTTGTCCAAAGTTCTGCCACAAAAAGGCTGCAGTTTGAACTGCATAGTGGGGACAAGAAACCCAAATTCCCATAGACTTTGCTTGAAAAGCAGAACACATCTATTTTGGCTTTAAACGCTGCAGTTGAAAAAGCAGCAAAAAAGCAGGTAAAAAGCAGGTAAAAAGCAACGTGGACACATAGCCTCAGATGGAAACAACCCCTACAGTAGTAACACCACAGTGAGGAAGAGGTGCTCAGTCCGCAGTGGCTAATTTGTCTGTATCACCACTCAGATGAGTAGGACTACGGGGCATAGGGAAGTCGTCAGATGTTCCATATGTCTATGTGCTCAACTAAGGGTATAGATGAGTCAAACTTCTACATAGGTCAATGTGCTCAGTTAGAGGTAGACAGATGAGTCACACTTAATGAGAAACCAAGAAATGCCCAATAGGAGGTAAGTAACATTTCTTATAGAACTCAATTCAAGAAATGCCCGACGCGTTTCGCCCTTGTCAATATCAGGGGCTCATCAGGGGCTTTTCAACAATTTCTTGAGAGAATTTTCCGTCTTTGGACAGATCTGTGACAAATACAATGAGATAAAACCCACATTAATTATAAGTCCAAGGATCCAATTAGATAGCAAATGTAGGTGTACATCAAAACACCAATACTAACCAATAATCGCTGATTGCCACTTCAAAGAAATATAGGGGGACAACCGTGCTGTGTGTTTGGCTGATTTATCATAAAATGTGTCAGGATGACTTTTTCACCTATATGGGTAGACACACTGTAAGTAAATTCATCTTCAGATAACAGCCCTATATCCAGGGTTAGGAGCCATTATTAAAAGAACAGTACCTTTCTGATTGATAATTCCTGAGTTACTCATAACCCACTGGAGTTAGGGTCCTAATGAATACTGTCAATAAAGGAACAGACAACAAATTGCTCCACAGTTATGGTAATAGAGGACAGATAATGCGGCCAGATTTAAATACATAATTTCATACTCCATCTCTATGTGATATTACCTAAACTGGTTATAGATGTCCACACTGGACCATGCAATATGTTCACATGAATCTATAAAAATAGCCTCCCAGAGTGTCAAATAACTCCCATCGGGGGGACCTATTGGGAGAAAAAGTGAAAAGGAACAATATTCAGCCCCAAAGAAAATTCAAAGCAGCTTGATTATAATTATCAAACCACCATAGGGAAATACCTCAGGTTCATCCACAGGACTGAGTGCGTTTTAAACAATCAATCACGTATTCTTGGCAATATACCCGGATATACAGCCTCCAACAGTAAAGGAGGGGGTACATACACTCCAAGTCCTATATATACCGAAACAAATACATTTGTAGTCATATATAGTATGGAGCTTGCCCTTCTCACTTATCCCATCAACAATTGCAGTAAACAAGCCACATACCTGGTTGCTATCCCACAATAGGGCAGGGGGTAACCACAGGGATCCACAGCAACCAGTATCTACAGTGCAAAAAATACACAATACTAATGAAGCCACCTGAGTCTGATATTGCTCACCGGAAGGTTTGTAAAGGTCCTACCTTAGGGAGGTCTGTGTGGGAGATACCAGGTACGGCGTCCAGCGGTCGCTAACCTCACCAAACATACTGGGCTATTTAAAGCCACTTTTGGCGCCAGCCTGAGATAAACCGGAAATGACGTTACGCATACTCGCGTCATCATCCCAACGTGCTTTCCAGCCGTTCTCGTCACTTCCGGTCACATGATCGGGGGATGTGCACCTCTGAATGATAACCCTGGAACCAGCAAGCTAGGTTCCTATTTGTTAGTTTGCGCACGAAGTATTCGCGCATGCGCAATGAAGCTATTATCATGTTTACATAGATAGATGCCAACGTTTAATGGTGGATAGCTATAGAACCGCCGGATCCGCACCAAACCGGTATATGGTTTAATTGGTCAGGATATATGTGCTAGGACACCAGCAGTGTACCACTGAAACGGAGTTACACACTCATATCTTCCATGATTGTGCAGAGTTACCAGGTCCCATTATTTATCATACTATTGGGACACTTTAAGTCTGACCAAGGGGAGCTAAATATAATAATTTAACCTCAATATATCAATAATTGGATCATTGGGCATAGTCAATATAAGGTGGAAGGGGAAGGGGGGGAGGAGTTCTCCTGGGAGAACACATAGAGATATTATGTATGTAAATTACGATACGGTATAGAGAAACAGCAATATATGATACTGTAACTGAGGACCCGTCTCCAATATTGCGGGTCTATTCACTTAAAGGGGAGGTCCACTACAGACACAATTTTCCCAAATATGATTGCTGGATCCAATTGCTATTGGATGAAGGGCGTGAAACTAATTGTTTCATTTAGGCCATCAGGATGCACAGAGGCCATCCAGAAGATCCACCTTGCCTCTCTTTGTAATAGGAGGACATCCCAGTCTCCTTTCCTCTCAGGTTCTGGTACTGTTTCGATGGATTTGAAACAAGCACCCTCCATTTTGCCTGCATGTTGGTGATTCATATGGCGTGCTATTGGTGTGTCACGTAAATTGCGAACATCTCCAAGGTGTTCGCCAATACGTACCCTGAGCTGCCTTTTGGTTTTGCCAATATAATTTTTTGGACAACCACAACTAAATAGATAGATGACTCCTTGGGTCCGACAGTTGGCGAAATTTCTATTTTGGTACGTTCTTCCTGTTGTGACGCTCTGAAATGTGTTTGATGGAGAAATATATTTGCAAAACTTGCAAGCTCCGCACCGAAATGTGCCATTCTCACGTGTCCTAAGCCACGCACTTCCGGATGTCCCGGGGGCCACATAGTGGCTTCTCACCACATGATCCCTCAAGTTACGGCCTCTGCGGAAAGTCACCGATGGATAAGGGAGGATACTGTCTTTTATGTCTGGATCCTGTTTAAGAATACCCCAGCACTTCCTGAGGATTTTCATTACTTGACTATTTTGGTCGTCATAAGTGCCTACTAACCTCGTTGTCCCTTTGTTTGCTTCCCTAATCTTACAGTTTAGTAGTTCATGTCTGTCTTTCACCACTGCAGAATTGAAGGCCCTGTGAATGACCTTTTTAGGATATCCCCTATCGAGGAATCTTTTTGTCAGTTGATCAGCCTGTCTCCCAAACTCCTGATCGTCAGAGCAATTCCTACGTATACGTAGGAATTGACCCTTGGGGATACCCCTTTTTAAACTAACAGGGTAATGACTGTCCCATTGGAGAAAGTTGTTGGTAGCACTAGGTTTCCTATACAAAGTTGTCTGCAGTGTACCGTCCACATCCTTTTTGATGAAAATGTCAAGAAACACGATCCTGTCAATTCCGATCTCATAAGTGAATTTTAATCCAATTTGATTAATGTTGAGTTCTTCTACAAATTCTTTAAAGGATTGAGCTGTTCCATCCCAGATAACCAGTATGTCATCAATATACCTACCCCAGAAGTAAATCTGGGAGCAGTGGTTATCCCCATCGTCCTTAAAAACGACGGTGTTCTCCCACCAGCCCAGGAGCAAGTTGGCATAGGTGGGGGCACATGGGCTCCCCATTGCTGTGCCCCTGAGCTGATGGTAGAACTTGGAATTGAACAGAAACGCGTTTCTGGTAAGGATAAAGTACAAGAGCTCTCCGATGAACCTATTATGGGCCTCCATTTGATTCCCACGCATACTCAAAAAATAGTTGACAGCCTCCATCCCTTTATCATGATTATTTTGGGAATAGCATAAATAGACATCACCTTAGAGGAAAACATGATACTCACTTCCATAGATGTGGAGTCCCTTTACACAAGTATTCCTCATGATAAAGGGATGGAGGCTGTCAACTATTTTTTGAGTATGCGTGGGAATCAAATGGAGGCCCATAATAGGTTCATCGGAGAGCTCTTGTACTTTATCCTTACCAGAAACGCGTTTCTGTTCAATTCCAAGTTCTACCATCAGCTCAGGGGCACAGCAATGGGGAGCCCATGTGCCCCCACCTATGCCAACTTGCTCCTGGGCTGGTGGGAGAACACCGTCGTTTTTAAGGACGATGGGGATAACCACTGCTCCCAGATTTACTTCTGGGGTAGGTATATTGATGACATACTGGTTATCTGGGATGGAACAGCTCAATCCTTTAAAGAATTTGTAGAAGAACTCAACATTAATCAAATTGGATTAAAATTCACTTATGAGATCGGAATTGACAGGATCGCGTTTCTTGACATTTTCATCAAAAAGGATGTGGACGGTACACTGCAGACAACTTTGTATAGGAAACCTAGTGCTACCAACAACTTTCTCCAATGGGACAGTCATCACCCTGTTAGTTTAAAAAGGGGTATCCCCAAGGGTCAATTCCTACGTATACGTAGGAATTGCTCTGACGATCAGGAGTTTGGGAGACAGGCTGATCAACTGACAAAAAGATTCCTCGATAGGGGATATCCTAAAAAGGTCATTCACAGGGCCTTCAATTCTGCAGTGGCGAAAGATAGACATGAACTACTAAACTGTAAGATTAGGGAAGCAAACAAAGGGACAACGAGGTTAGTAGGCACTTATGACGACCAAAATAGTCAAGTAATGAAAATCCTCAGGAAGTACTGGGGTATTCTTAAACAGGATCCAGACATAAAAGACAGTATCCTCCCTTATCCATCGGTGACTTTCCGCAGAGGCCGTAACTTGAAGGATCATGTGGTGAGAAGCCACTATGTGGCCCCCGGGACATCCGGGAGTGCGTGGCTTAGGACACGTGAGAATGGCACATTTCGGTGCGGAGCTTGCAAGTTTTGCAAATATATTTCTCCATCAAACACATTTCAGAGCGTCACAACAGGAAGAACGTACCAATATAGAAATTTCGCCAACTGTCGGACCCAAGGAGTCATCTATCTATTTAGTTGTGGTTGTCCAAAAAATTATATTGGCAAAACCAAAAGGCAGCTCAGGGTACGTATTGGCGAACACCTTGGAGATGTTCGCAATTTACGTGACACACCAATAGCACGCCATATGAATCACCAACATGCAGGCAAAATGGAGGGTGCTTGTTTCAAATCCATCGAAACAGTACCAGAACCTGAGAGGAAAGGAGACTGGGATGTCCTCCTATTACAAAGAGAGGCAAGGTGGATCTTCTGGATGGCCTCTGTGCATCCTGATGGCCTAAATGAAACAATTAGTTTCACGCCCTTCATCCAATAGCAATTGGATCCAGCAATCATATTTGGGAAAATTGTGTCTGTAGTGGACCTCCCCTTTAAGTGAATAGACCCGCAATATTGGAGACGGGTCCTCAGTTACAGTATCATATATTGCTGTTTCTCTATACCGTATCGTAATTTACATACATAATATCTCTATGTGTTCTCCCAGGAGAATTCCCCCCCCCTTCCCCTTCCACCTTATATTGACTATGCCCAATGATCCAATTATTGATATATTGAGGTTAAATTATTATATTTAGCTCCCCTTGGTCAGACTTAAAGTGTCCCAATAGTATGATAAATAATGGGACCTGGTAACTCTGCACAATCATGGAAGATATGAGTGTGTAACTCCGTTTCAGTGGTACACTGCTGGTGTCCTAGCATATATATCCTGACCAATTAAACCATATACCGGTTTGGTGCGGATCCGGCGGTTCTATAGCTATCCACCATTAAACGTTGGCATCTATCTATGTAAACATGATAATAGCTTCATTGCGCATGCGCGAATACTTCGTGCGCAAACTAACAAATAGGAACCTAGCTTGCTGGTTCCGGGGTTCTCATTCAGAGGTGCACATCCCCCGATCATGTGACCGGAAGTGACGAGAACGGCTGGAAAGCACGTTGGGATGATGACGCGAGTATGCGTAACGTCATTTCCGGTTTATCTCAGGCTGGCGCCAAAAGTGGCTTTAAATAGCCCAGTATGTTTGGTGAGGTTAGCGACCGCTGGACGCCGTACCTGGTATCTCCCACACAGACCTCCCTAAGGTAGGACCTTTACAAACCTTCCGGTGAGCAATATCAGACTCAGGTGGCTTCATTAGTATTGTGTATTTTTTGCACTGTAGATACTGGTTGCTGTGGATCCCTGTGGTTACCCCCTGCCCTATTGTGGGATAGCAACCAGGTATGTGGCTTGTTTACTGCAATTGTTGATGGGATAAGTGAGAAGGGCAAGCTCCATACTATATATGACTACAAATGTATTTGTTTCGGTATATATAGGACTTGGAGTGTATGTACCCCCTCCTTTACTGTTGGAGGCTGTATATCCGGGTATATTGCCAAGAATACGTGATTGATTGTTTAAAACGCACTCAGTCCTGTGGATGAACCTGAGGTATTTCCCTATGGTGGTTTGATAATTATAATCAAGCTGCTTTGAATTTTCTTTGGGGCTGAATATTGTTCCTTTTCACTTTTTCTCCCAATAGGTCCCCCCGATGGGAGTTATTTGACACTCTGGGAGGCTATTTTTATAGATTCATGTGAACATATTGCATGGTCCAGTGTGGACATCTATAACCAGTTTAGGTAATATCACATAGAGATGGAGTATGAAATTATGTATTTAAATCTGGCCGCATTATCTGTCCTCTATTACCATAACTGTGGAGCAATTTGTTGTCTGTTCCTTTATTGACAGTATTCATTAGGACCCTAACTCCAGTGGGTTATGAGTAACTCAGGAATTATCAATCAGAAAGGTACTGTTCTTTTAATAATGGCTCCTAACCCTGGATATAGGGCTGTTATCTGAAGATGAATTTACTTACAGTGTGTCTACCCATATAGGTGAAAAAGTCATCCTGACACATTTTATGATAAATCAGCCAAACACACAGCACGGTTGTCCCCCTATATTTCTTTGAAGTGGCAATCAGCGAATATTGGTTAGTATTGGTGTTTTGATGTACACCTACATTTGCTATCTAATTGGATCCTTGGACTTATAATTAATGTGGGTTTTATCTCATTGTATTTGTCACAGATCTGTCCAAAGATGGAAAATTCTCTCAAGAAATTGTTGAAAAGCCCCTGATGAGCCCCTGATATTGACAAGGGCGAAACGCGTCGGGAATTTCTTGAATTGAGTTCTATAAGAAATGTTACTTACCTCCTATTGGGCATTTCTTGGTTTCTCATTAAGTGTGACTCATCTGTCTACCTCTAACTGAGCACATTGACCTATGTAGAAGTTTGACTCATCTATACCCTTAGTTGAGCACATAGACATATGGAACATCTGACGACTTCCCTATGCCCCGTAGTCCTACTCATCTGAGTGGTGATACAGACAAATTAGCCACTGCGGACTGAGCACCTCTTCCTCACTGTGGTGTTACTACTGTAGGGGTTGTTTCCATCTGAGAGGGATCACGGTTACCATTAGGGAGGGCAATACCCAGGGATAGCCGTCGTTGAACGGAGGCGTCTTCACATTAGGACGCCGACCCCCGTAGTGAGGAAGGAATAGTGATAGATAGTCCTTCCTGTATTTTCATCTTGCTTTTAATTGTGGGTTATGTACGTGAATTTGATAATAATAAAATTATACGATTTTTTCTCTGGCCACCATCAGTCCCTTTCCTATCCTGTCCTATTTAGTCAGAAGGGCCTCACTTTTGCTAATCCTATCATCTATCTGTGTATTGTGTTTTCCTATATCACCGCAGTCTTTGAATGTGGGGGGCTTGCTATTCTTTATCTATTTTCTGAGGCAGAGAGTTATTCATCTTTCCTACCTTTAGGATAGTTAGTTCTCCGGCTGGGTTTGCGATGCACAGGATGTTAGTTCACCCCTCGGCTACTTCTAGTGTTGATGGTTAGTAAGGGGATGGCGGACAGATTAGTTGCCAATGCTCTTGTCACCTTTTACCAATGATTTATGGTGGTCTTCCATGGTTCCGGATCATAACACCCAGCCCTGCGCTTATCTTGGCTGTGTATCGAAAGTAGACAAACTGCATGCGGCTTTTTAAATTTTTTTTTTTATTTAAATAAATAATTTAAAAAGCGACATGTGGTCCTCCCCAATTTTCATACCCAGCCAAGATAAAGCCAACTGGGGCTGGTATTCTCAGACTGGGGTGGTTCAGCCTAAAAATATCAGCCTGCAGCAGCCCGGAATAGTCACATCCATTACCATCCATCCATCCATCCATTACCCCACTCTTCCTGTTGGCCTGATGCGGTGGCAATCAGCTTAACCCCTTCACGACCATGGACGGATATATCCGTCATGGATCGTGTCCCGGTAAGCCCCGCCCCCTGCCGCGGGCAGGCGGCGTGGATCGGCACACATATCAGCTGTTTTCAACAGCTGACATGTGTGCCTACATGTTCCGAGTGGAATCGCATTCCACCCGGAACATTAACCCCTTAGATCTCGCTGCCAAAGTCTGGCAGCGAGATCTATATGCGCGCGGCCATCTTTTTTTCTTACCGCCGCCCCCTCCGGACGTCACGTGAGTGATCACGTGACGTTCGGTGGTTGCCATCGTAGCACAGGGTCATGTGATGACGCCTGGTGCTACGAAGTTTCACTTTCATTCTTCCTCGGCACGGAGCAGAGGAAGAAAGAAAGTGACTATTTCTGCTGTTTACAGCGGTATAGCTGTAATCAGCAGATAGCGATCAGCAATCGGATTGCTGATCGCTATAGCCCCCTAGGGGGACTAGTAAAATAAAATAAAAAAAGTAAAAAAAAAGTTTTAAAAAATTAAAAAAAAAACAAAAAACCTAAAAGTTCAAATCACCCCCCTTTCCCCCCATTGAAAATTAAAGGGTTAAAAAATAAATAAATATACACATATTTGGTATCGCCGCGTTCAGAAATGCCCGATCTATCAAAATATAAAATCAATTAATCCGATTGGTAAACGGCGTAGTGGCAAAAAAATTCCAAACGCCAAAATTACGTTTTTTGGTCGCCGCAAGTTTTACGCAAAATGTAATAACAGGCGATCAAAACGTAGCATCTGCGCAAAAATGCTACCATTAGAAACATCAGCTCGAGACGCAAAAAATAAGCCGTCACTGAGCCATAGATCCCAAAAAATAAGAACGCTACGTGTTTCGGAAAATGGCGCAAAACGTGCGCCACTTTTATTGGACAAACTTGTGAATTTTTTTTAACCCCTTAGTTACAAGTAAACCTATACATGTTTGGTGTCTACAAACTCGCACCGACCTCAGGTATCATACCCACACATCAGTTTTACCATATAGTGAACACCGTGAATAAAACATCCCAAAAACTATTGTGCCATCACACTTTTTTTGCAATTTTTCCACACTTGGAATTTTTTTGCTGCTTTCCAGTACACCATATGGTAAAACTTATGGTTTCATTTAAAAGTACAACTTGTCCCGCAAAAAACAAGCCCTCATATGGCAAGATTGACGGAAAAATAAAAAAGTTACGGCTCTCGGAAGAAGGGGAGCAAAAAACAAAAACGCAAAAACGGAAAGTGCCCCGGGGCTGAAGGGGTTAATAGCAGGGGTTAATAACAGCCCATAGTTGCTACTAAACCCCAGATTAGTAATTAGTAATGACAGGTGTCTATGACATCCTCATCACTAATCTGCAAGTGAAAGTAAATAAACACAAACTCAGAAAAAAAACTTTATTTGGAATAAAATGCAAAAAAACCACCCTCTTTCACCACTTTATAAACCCCCTAAAAACCGCTGCAGGGTCGAAGTAATCCACACGAGGTCCCATGACAATCGTGGCTCTGCTACATTGAAGTCACAGTGAGCGGCCATAGATCATGACTGCGTGCTGTGAGTGCAGAAAATGAATGAGCTACGCAATGAGTAGTGGACCTCACTCAAGTCATTTGCAGTCATAGAAGAGGTTCCCTCGGTCCTTCACCTGTGATTGCAGGTAACCTGACCTCAGGTAACCTCACCTCAGACCGCAGTTTTTTTTCCAACAAATGCAGATTTGGTGATGACATTTTTACATGATATTCCTGCACCTAACCTACACCTCCTGGCAAAAAACAACAACGCATTTTTTTACGCATTTTTTTGCCACGCTATGCTGCCAGGAGGTGCACATTTGGTACTGGAGTCATTTTCACCAGATTTCAGCACCAAATTTGCACCTCCTGTCAGAAAAAAAAAGTTTTTTTTGCATTTTTGGGCCATGGGATGCAAATTTGGTAATTACATTTTTACACCATATTTCTGCACCCAATCTACACCTCCTGGCAAGAAAAATGCATCACTAACACATGCGGTATGATGCGGTAGTGATGCATTTTTTCCAAGGAGTTGTAGGAATATGTTGTAAAAATTTCAGCACCAAATTTGCATCCATTGGCCCAAAAATGCAAAAAAAGGGGTTTTTTTTCTGCCAGTTGGTTCAAATTTGGTGGTGAAATCTGGTACAGACGATTTCAGCACCAAATGTGCACCTCGTGGCATAAATCCATGGCAAAAAAATGCGTTAAAAAGCGTGTTTTTTTGCGAGGAGGTGTAGATTGGATGCAGGATATGGTGTAACATTTTCAGCACCAAATCTACACCTCTTGGCAAAAAAAATAATCTTGTGGTTTTCTGCCAGGAGATGCAGGTCTTACCTGACACTGACTTTACTGAGGTCAGGTTACCTGTTACAGGTGGAGGACCGTGGAAACCTCCAGCTGACCGCAAATAACCTGAGTGACGTCATCAATCATCGCGGCTCAGTCATTGTTTGTCTGCTCTCTCAGTGGGCAGCCATGTTCTATGGCGCTCGCTGTGAAATTCACATGTACCAGACATGAATCGCCGTGGGATATGTTGTGGATTACGTCGGACATGCAGGGGTGTTTGGGGGTTAATAAAGGGGTGAAAGAGGGGTTTTTTGCTTTTGTTCTAAATAAAAGATTTTTTCTGGGTTTGTGTTTATTTACTTTCACATACAGATTAGTGATGCGGGTGTCATAGACGTCTGCCATCACTAATCTGGGGTTTAATAGCAACTGTGTGCTGTTATTTACCCCTGCTATTACCCCGACTACCACCGCACAAGGCCAACAGGAAGAGCCAGTAAAGCCCCGACCTTGTCGCATCTAATGGATATGACAATTCCGGGCGGCTGGAGGCTGATATTTTTAGACTGGGTTGTCCCACCCTGAGAATACCAGCCCCCAGCTGTCGGGCTTTATCATGGCTGGGTATGAAAATTGGGGGGAATCGCAAGTATTTTTGTTTAATTATTTATTTAAATAATTGAGAGGGAAAAAAAGCCGCATGTGGTTCCTATTCTTTTGATACACAACCAAGATAAGCGCAGTACTGGGGCTGCAGCCTGTAGCCATATGCTTTATCTGTGCTTGGTCGCAGAATACAGGGGAACACTGCGCCAATTGTTTTATTTATTTATTTTTATACCTCAATCTGACCCGCATACAGCACCTGTCAGTGGTTGCCGACAGGCACAGTCACACATGCTGGGGGCGCGTTTGACTGCAACCAATCACAGATGACAGGACGGCCGGTGAGCGGGGAAAGCAGTGCATATGAAATTATCCTAATGCGCGGCACAGGAAGTGAATGGTTTGCTGCCATGATGGAGCCTTGGTACGTATGAAGCACTCGCTTCATTCTTATCTTTTTTTTTTCTTCTTTTTTTACATTTCTCGGTGGCTGGATCTGGATCAAACCCCCGGAATCCTGAGCTCAGGTACCTTTGAAACTGCGTGAATCCGAACTTTTACAGTCCGCGTACACCCATCCCTAATTATCACTACAAAAATACATACACCTGCACTCTAAAATGCTAACATTGAATAAGGGAACTCTGGTATTGCATTACTGCTATAGGAATATTTGAAAAAAAAGAGATACTTAGCTTATGTATATTGGCCAATACATGTGAGCCCGGTAACCCCGACAATGTGAGGGCAACTGTATGTATTTTGTAGTTATAATGTGTTTTCAGCTGGCACCTGTTCACACCTGTTGGATGTGCAGGTAAGTTTATTTTTAGATAATTGTAGTGCATTTCTTTCTGACTGAGAACCCGCCCCGTAACCAGGCTGTGTTCACCCTCTTTACTAGCTGGAATCTAGCTGCCCATGTAGGTTTTTAACCCAGATAGAATAATTTCAACTTAGGGTCCCAGTGGGTGGGTGGGTGGGTGTGTGTATGTGTATATATATATATATATATATATATATATATATATATATATATATATACACACACACATACAGTTAGGTCTAGAAATATTTGGACAGTGACACAAGTTTTGTTATTTTAGCTGTTTACAAAAACATGTTCAGAAATGCAATTATATATATAATATGGGCTGAAAGTGCACACTCCCAGCTGCAATATGAGACATGCTTGGAGTAGCAAAATCAACAGTCGGGTACATTCTGAGAAAAAAGGAATTGACTGGTGAGCTTGGGAACTCAAAAAGGCCAGGGCGTCCACGGATGACAACAGTGGGGGATGATCGCCGCATACTTTCTTTGGTGAAGAAGAACCCGTTCACAACATCAACTGAAGTCCAGAACACTCTCAGTGAAGTAGGTGTATCTGTCTCTAAGTCAACAGTAAAGAGAAGACTCCATGAAAGTAAATACAAAGGGTTCACATCTAGATGCAAACCATTCATCAATTCCAAAAATAGACAGGCCAGAGTTAAATTTGCTGAAAAACACCTCATGAAGCCAGCTCAGTTCTGGAAAAGTATTCTATGGACAGATGAGACAAAGATCAAGCTGTACCAGAATGATGGGAAGAAAAAAGTTTGGAGAAGAAAGGGAACGGCACATTATCCAAGGCACACCACATCCTCTGTAAAACATGGTGGAGGCAACGTGATGGCATGGGCATGCATGGCTTTCAATGGCACTGGGTCACTTGTGTTTATTGATGACATAACAGCAGACAAGAGTAGCCGGATGAATTCTGAAGTGTACAGGGATATACTTTCAGCCTAGATTCAGCCAAATGCCGCAAAGTTGATCGGACGGCGCTTCATAGTACAGATGGACAATGACCCCAAGCATACAGCCAAAGCTACCCAGGAGGTCATGAGTGCAAAAAAGTGGAACATTCTGCAATAGCCAAGTCAATCACCAGATCTTAACCCAATTGAGCATGCATTTCACTTGCTCAAATCCAGACTTAAGACGGAAAGACCCACAAACAAGCAAGACCTGAAGGCTGCGGCTGTAAAGGCCTGTCAAAGCATTAAGAAGGAGGAAACCCAGCGTTTGGTGATGTCCATGTGTTCCAGACTTAAGGCAGTGATTGCCTTCAAAGGATTCGCAACAAAATATTGAAAATAAAAATATTTTGTCTGGGTTTGGTTTATTTGTCCAATTACTTTTGACCTCCTAAAATGTGGAGTGTTTGTAAAGAAATGTGTACAATTCCTACAATTTCTATCAGATATTTTTGTTCAAACCTTCAAATTAAACGTTACAATCTGCACTTGAATTCTGTTGTAGAGGTTTAATTTCAAATCCAATGTGGTGGCATGCAGAGCCCAACTCGCGAAAATTGTGTCACTGTCCAAATATTTCTGGACCTAACTGTATACACACACACACACACACACACAAACAAGGTGCTTAAAAAAAGATGTATACACACTTTGAACGATCATAGAAAATTAATTTCCCGTTCTACAAGGTTACATTTCTGGAAATGGAAAGCTTAAAGTCCAATTTAAAAAATAAATAAAATGTAAATAACATAAATGTACTGTCTGATGAAAACATTAATAATGTTCAAAATGGTAAATCAAAGTGTGAATACATTTTTTGAAGCACCCTGTATATAAATATAAATAAGAGATCACCTTGTCGTTGGTTTCCGGGCTCACAAGTGTGGAGCCCAGGTGTAGCAGTGCATTACCTTCAGGGACTCCACATGGAGGGACAGTCTGGTCACAGGTAGGTTATCTTCTTTAGGAGTTTCGTGACGCCACTCTCGGTATTGCGGTCAAGGGACCGCCACTGAAGGTTAGGGGACGCCTGGGGCTGTTGGTAGAGGCAGTTAGATGGTGTGGCCCCCCGAGAGTGGGGTTGGCCCTTGGGCCCGGTTTGAGTGTGTGGAACCACAGGTCGCAGAATGACTCACACGCACAACCAGAGTGTCTTTCAGGGTTTTTACTCATGTCAGGTGGCAGGGTGAGTAACCCGGGCGTAGCTGCGATGAACCAGGGGAAACCAGGAACTCCTTCAGGCTGACTTGTGAGGCTGACTACCGACTCAGGGTGACTACGGATGACCTTCCTAGCCCTTGTGCTTTTGGGGTGACCCCGACTTGCAGTCCTGCTGGGGTCACCCAGGGAAGTTGCTGCTGCCTGTTCTCCCCTTTTTCGGTCCATCTGCTTGTAGCCTGGACCAGGTCACTCCGGCTGCTTGCCTCTTGTGAACTATGGGCCCTCTCTTCGCTACGTGGCTGCGGACGCTGTGGTGTTATGGTGAGTGTCTGAAGTGTCCCCACCGGCAGGTTGAATAGGTCAACTGAATGGGCCCCTGCTCTGGGAACCTGTAACCCGTAGGGGCCTGGTACCTCCCTGGCAGTCCCCGTACTCAGCCACCTCTTTGCCTCCAGCCTCGGGTGGTTTTCAGGCGGCACTACCAGGTGACCGATCTCCCCTGTCAGTAGCCACAGCACATGCGTTGTCAGGATCGTGACAGCCTGCAGGGTCTACTTCTTGCAACTGCTCTCCCTGAGCTGCACTAACTGACTGGCTCACTACTCCCTCCCCTCTGTGCCTGCCTACGCCACCTAGCAATCAGACTCTCTACCACACAACTTGAGTGGAAATGGAGGCCACACCGCCTCCTCGGTTCCCCAGGGGTCCACTTAAAGGTCCATTTGGGAGACCTGATTACTATGCGCTTGTGTAATCACACCTCGGTCAGCCTTCTGGTTTACCTGTGTTGTACTGCCCCCAGAATGGGTGCAGTACTCAGTGGCGCCTGACCAGGTCAGGGGTGCCACACATGCATTGCCCAATGCTAAGTATCTTTTTTTTTTTCAGGTAAAATATATCTTTGTACAGTGTTAGCCAGTAGAGATAAAAAATTGTTTAAAAGAACAGTTAGCTTCTTGACCGGATCAGGCCGGGAGGCACTTTATGCTGCCCCCCCCCCTCCTCGTTTGAAAAGCTCTTTCTTTTAGAAGAGGCTCCGGGACATACCCTGTCCCTTATCTATAACGTTTTGATCCAGAAGGGGGATGTGGATGAGCTCAAATTTGTGAGGGGATGGAGTAGAGACTTGGGCGTGACTATCCGGGTTGAGGAATGGAGGACTGCTTTTCTTTTCACTCACAAATTTTCTAGGGCTTGTTCGGTCCAGGAAAAGGGTTATAAAATTCTCACCCGCTGGTACCGCTGCCCTCATGCCCTACACGCAATCTTCCCTTCAGTGTCAGACAGATGTTGGCGGTGTAATCACGAGAGGGGGGATATGTTGCATATATGGTGGAGCTGTAGCCTCATTAAGCCTTTTTGGTGTGGGGTCTTCTCGGCATACAATAGCATTAGTGGGGAGGCCCTCTCTGGTTCTCCACAAATCGCTCTCTTATCTATCCTACCGGGGTCTGTGAAATCTCAGAAAATGGGACTATTGCGGTTTTGCCTAGCGGCTGCCCGAGCCGTGATCCCCAGACACTGGAGGTCAACCCGTGCCCCCGCCTTGGATGAGTGGCTTGAGGAGATGGCCTCCCTTTACAGAATGGAGAGTCTCACTGCTGAAATTCAGGACGCTACTGAAAAATTTATTAAGATCTGGAGTCCCTGGGTCATGTTTTTGGATTCTCCGGACTTCAGATCCCTCTTTGGGGCGAGTTGAGACTCTACCTAGATTTTTCCTGCTAGTTATTCGCGGCCCTTTCTTTCCCCTTCCCCATGATCCTTTTCCCCGTCATCATTCACTTTGTCTACTTCCCTCTTTCTTTCTGTCTTTATTTCTTTTCCTTCGACTGACTATTATGTGCCTCTATGGTATGAATGGTAAATCTTTGCTGTTTATGGTATAGTTTATGGATTTTATACTTTTATAATGGTTCAAGACAGAATGATATAAATGTTCTTAAATGTTCTTTATTGTAACAAACTGTATATGGCTGCAACCATGCAAAGCCTTTCATGTTTCATTGCATTCTTGTTTTTTTTTTGTTCTGTCTCTATTTGGGGGTTTGCCTTGGTCTGCAGCCCTGCTTATTGTAACCAACCTTAATTTTTCAATAAAAAAGAGATTAAACATAAAAGAACAGTTAGCCATTAAAAAGTATCAACCACTAAGGATGCTCAGTTCTATTAAACAAATTTTTTTATCATTTTTTTTCCAAATATTCCTATAGCACTAATTCAATACCATAGTTATCTTATTCAATATGATGATGTCATGTATTTGGAAGCTTCTAATAGGTTTATTGGCAACATCAGAGTTCATCAGAGACACACCTGTGGATGTATTTTAATGGACACATGAAGCACACTGCTTCATTGTGTAGAATCATGGGAAAGTCAAGAGATATCAGCCAAGATTTCAGGAAGAGAATTGTGGACTTGCACAAGTCAGGTTCATCCTTGGGTGCAATCTCCAGATACCTGAAGGTGCCTCGTTCATCTTTACACACAATTGTAGGCAAGTACAAACAAGATGGAAATATCCAGCCATCATACAGCTCAGGAAGGAGACAGGCTCTGTGTACCAGAGATGAATGTGCTTTGGTCAGACATGTGCATATTAATCCAAGAACAAAAGCAAAAGACCTTGTGAAGATGCTGGTGGAAGCTGGTAAGATTGTATCAATATCCACAGTGAAACGAGTACTGGAACAACATGGGCTGAAAGGCTACTATGCCAGGAAGAAGCCATTACTCCAAAAGAAAAATAAAAAAAAAGCCAGATTAATGTTTGCAAATGCACATAGGAACAAAGACCTTAATTTTTGGAGACGTGTTTTGTGGTCTGACGAAACTAAAATTGAACAGTTTGGCCATAATGACCATCGTTACAGTTGGAGGGAAAAGGGAGAAGCTTTGAAGCCTAAGAACACCATCCCAACTGTGAAACACGGATGGTGGCAACATCATGTTGTGGGGTTGTTTTGCTGCACTTCACAAAATAGATGGCATCATCAGGAAAGAATATTATGTGGCAATGCTGAAGTAACATCTCAAGACATCAGCCAGGAACTTGAAGCTTGGGCGGAAATGGGTCGTCCAAATAGACAATGACCTAGAGCATACTGCCAGTTTGGTGGCTTAAGGATAACAAAGTCAATGTTTTGGAGTGGCCATCACAAAGACCTGATCTCAATCATATTCAGAATTTATGGGCAAAGCTGAAAAGGCCAAAGCGAGCAAGACAACCTACAAACATGGCTCAGTTATACCAGTTCTGCCAGGAGGAATGGGCCAAATTGCTATCAACTATTGTAAGATTGTGGAAGGAGATCCAAAACGTTTCCCCCAAGTCATCCAGTGTAAGGGCAATCCCACCAATTCTAATGAAATGTATGTAAACCTTTGACTTACAGAAAGTAATAATTCCTTAAAACATTCTCTCTTTCTCTCATTATTCTGGCATTTGGTAAATATATATCATTTTGGTTCCTAATTGACCTAAAACCGGAAAGGATTATTCTGACTTCATATCAGATAGTGAAAAAAACATGCAGATGTGTCTTTTTAGATAGTGTATGTACACTTCTGGTTTTAACTATATATACTGCTCAAAAAAATAAAGGGAACACCAAAAAATGCAAAATCCTTGTTTAAGTGTTCACTTTATTGTTTTGAGCAGTATATATAAGTTTACACTTAGAAACGCATAGACACAATAAACTACTTGGATTATACAAACCCTACTGGGTGAGCACTCAGTGAGTTCAGCAATACTGCTTTCTTCACAGATGAGACTCTATTTGCGCTTGTGTTTTTTTTACTGTCTTCCCTTGCCTACAGTAAAGCATGGTGGTGGGAGTGTCATGGTTGGGGCTGCTGAGTGCTGCCGACTGTGGGGAGCTACAGTTCATTGAGCAAATCATGAATGCCAACATGTACTGAGAGATACTGAAGCAGAGCATGATCCCCTCCCTTCGGAAAATGGGCCGCAGGGCAGTATTCCAACATGGTAATGACCCCAAACACACCTCCAAGACGACCACTGCCTTGCTAAAGTAACTGTGGGTAAAGGTGCTGGAACAGGCCAAGCATGTCTCCAGACATAAAACCTATTGAGCATCTGTGCGGCATCTGTGCGGCATCCGCAATCAGAAGGTGGAGGAGCACAAGGTCTCTAACATCCACCAGCTCCGTGATTTTGTCATAAGGAATATACAGAGCACCTCATTCACATTACACGCTTCTTACATACTATATATACATTACATATGGAGGATATACAGCAGCTCATACACATTACAGTCATATACTATTTACGGAAAATACTGTATATAGCACCTATTATATTATACAGCACCTATACCTATTATACATTGCCCAGTTATTATATACTATATACACTACATATGGAGAATATACAGCACCTGATACACATTACACAATCATTATATACTATATACACTACATATGGAGAATATACAGCAGCTCATACACATTACACAGTCATTATATACTATATACACTACATATAGAGAATATACAGCACCTGATACACATTACACAATCATTATATACTATATACACTACATATGGAGAATATACAGCACCTGATACACATTACACAGTCATTATATACTATATTCACTACATATGGAGAATATACAGCACCTCATACACATTACACAGTCATTATATACTATATACACTACATATGGAGAATATACAGCACCTGATACACATTACACAGTCATTATATACTATATACACTACATATGGAGAATATACAGCACCTCATACACATTACACAGTCATTATATACTATATACACTACATATGGAGAATATACAGCACCTCATACACATTACACAGCCATTATATACTATATACACTACATATGTAGAATTACACAGTCATTATATACTATATACACTACATATGGAGGATATACAGCCCCTCATACACATTACACAGCCATTATATACTATATACACTACATATGGAGAATATACAGCAGCTCATACACATTACACAGTCATTATATACTATATACACTACATATGGAGAATATACAGCAGCTCATACACACACAGTCATTATATACTATATACACTACAATGGAGAATATACAGCACCTCATACACATTACACAGTCATTATATACTATATACACTACATATGGAGAATATACAGCAGCTCATACACATTACACAGTCATTATATACTATATACACTACAATGGAGAATATACAGCACCTCATACACATTACACAGCCATTATATACTATATACACTACATATGGAGAATATACAGCAGCTCATACACATTACACAGTCATTATATACTATATACACTACAATGGAGAATATACAGCACCTCATACACATTACACAGCCATTATATACTATATACACTACATATGGAGAATATACAGCACCTCATACACATTACACAGCCATTATATACTATATACACTACATATGGAGGATATACAGCCCCTCATACACATTACACAGCCATTATATACTATATACACTACATATGGAGAATATACAGCAGCTCATACACATTACACAGTCGTTATATACTATATACACTACATATGGAGAATATACAGCAGCTCATACACATTACACAGTCATTATATACTATATACACTACATATGGAGAATATACAGCAGCTCATACACATTACACAGTCATTATATACTATATACACTACATATGGAGAATATACAGCAGCTCATACACACACAGTCATTATATACTATATACACTACAATGGAGAATATACAGCACCTCATACACATTACACAGTCATTATATACTATATACACTACAATGGAGAATATACAGCACCTCATACACATTACACAGCCATTATATACTATATACACTACATATGGAGAATATACAGCAGCTCATACACATTACACAGTCATTATATACTATATACACTACAATGGAGAATATACAGCACCTCATACACATTACACAGCCATTATATACTATATACACTACATATGGAGAATATACAGCACCTCATACACATTACACAGCCATTATATACTATATACACTACATATGGAGAATATACAGCAGCTCATACACATTACACAGTCATTACATACTATATACACTACATATGGAGAATATACAGCAGCTCATACACATTACACAGTCATTATATACTATATACACTACAATGGAGAATATACAGCACCTCATACACATTACACAGCCATTATATACTATATACACTACATATGGAGAATATACAGCAGCTCATACACATTACACAGTCATTATATACTATATACACTACAATGGAGAATATACAGCACCTCATACACATTACACAGTCATTATATACTATATACACTACAATGGAGAATATACAGCACCTCATACACATTACACAGCCATTATATACTATATACACTACATATGGAGAATATACAGCAGCTCATACACATTACACAGTCATTATATACTATATACACTACAATGGAGAATATACAGCACCTCATACACATTACACAGTCATTTTATACTATATACACTACATATGGAGAA
Organism: Anomaloglossus baeobatrachus; assembly: GCF_048569485.1. Lineage (NCBI taxonomy): Eukaryota > Metazoa > Chordata > Amphibia > Anura > Aromobatidae > Anomaloglossus > Anomaloglossus baeobatrachus. The sequence goes on along the minus strand of NC_134357.1, from coordinate 239,642,436 downwards.
TATACGAATATACAGCACCTCATACACATTACACAGCCATTATATACTATATACACTACATATGGAGAATATACAGCACCTCATACACATTACACAGCCATTATATACACTACATATGGAGAATATACAGCACCTCATACACATTACACAGCCATTATATACTATATATATGGAGAATATACAGCAGCTCATACACATTACACAGCCATTATATACTATATATATGGAGAATATACAGCAGCTCATACACATTACACAGCCATTATATATTATATACACTACATATGGAGAATATACAGCACCTCATACACATTACACAGCCATTATATATTATATACACTACATATGGAGAATATACAGCACCTCATACATATTACACAGCCATTATATATTATATACACTACATATGGAGAATATACAGCACCTCATACACATTACACAGCCATTATATACTATATATATGGAGAATATACAGCAGCTCATACACATTACACAGCCATTATATACTATATATATGGAGAATATACAGCAGCTCATACACATTACACAGCCATTACATACTATATATATGGAGAATATACAGTAGCTCATACACATTACACAGCCATTATATACTATATATATGGAGAATATACAGCAGCTCATACACATTACACAGCCATTATATACTATATATATGGAGAATATACAGCACCTCATACACATTACACAGCCATTATATACTATATATATGGAGAATATACAGCACCTCATACACATTACACAGCCATTATATACTATATATATGGAGAATATACAGCAGCTCATACACATTACACAGCCATTATATACTATATATATTGAGAATATACAGCCCCTCATACACATTACACAGTCATTATATACTATATATATGGAGAATATACAGCAGCTCATACACATTACACAGCCATTATATACTATATATATGGAGAATATACAGCAGCTCATACACATTACACAGCCATTATATACTATATATATGGAGAATATACAGCACCTCATACACATTACACAGCCATTATATACTATATATATGGAGAATATACAGCAGCTCATACACATTACACAGCCATTATATACTATATATATTGAGAATATACAGCCCCTCATACACATTACACAGTCATTATATACTATATATATGGAGAATATACAGCACCTCATACACATTACACAGCCATTATATACTATATATATGGAGAATATACAGCACCTCATACACATTACACAGCCATTATATATTATATACACTACATATGGAGAATATACAGCACCTCATACACATTACACAGCCATTATATACTATATATATATGGAGAATATACAGCAACTCACACACATTACACAGCCATTATATACTATATATATGGAGAATATACAGCACCTCATACACATTACACAGCCATTATATACTATATATATGGAGAATATACAGCACCTCATACACATTACACAGCCATTATATACTATATATATGGAGAATATACAGCACCTCATACACATTACACAGCCATTATATACTATATATATGGAGAATATACAGCACCTCATACACATTACACAGCCATTATATACTATATATATGGAGAATATACAGCAGCTCATACACATTACACAGCCATTATATACTATATATATGGAGAATATACAGCACCTCATACACATTACACAGCCATTATATGCTATATATATGGAGAATATACAGCAGCTCATACACATTACACAGCCATTATATACTATATATATGGAGAATATACAGCACCTCATACACATTACACAGCTATTATATACTATATATATGGAGAATATACAGCACCTCATACACATTACACAGCCATTATATACTATATATATGGAGAATATATAGCACCTCATACACATTACACAGTCATTATATACTATATATATGGAGAATATACAGCACCTCATACACATTACACAGCCATTATATACTATATATATGGAGAATATACAGCAGCTCATACACATTACACAGCCATTATATACTATATATATGGAGAATATACAGTAGCTCATACACATTACACAGCCATTATATACTATATATATGGAGAATATACAGCAGCTCATACACATTACACAGCCATTATATACTATATATATGGAGAATATACAGTAGCTCATACACATTACACAGCCATTATATACTATATATATGGAGAATATACAGCACCTCATACACATTACACAGCCATTATATACTATATATATGGAGAATATACAGCACCTCATACACATTACACAGCCATTATATACTATATATATGGAGAATATACAGCACCTCATACACATTACACAGCCATTATATATTATATACTGTCACGCTCTCCGGGTCCCCTGCTCTGCTCCCCGGCTCACCTGCCACGCTCCCCGGCTTCCCTGCTTCGCTCCCCGACTCCTCTGTCAGGCGTCCCCCGCTCCACGGTCTCCAGCCTCCATCACCTGCGGTCCCCAGGCGGCCCGGTCCTCGCTCCCGGCGCCCGTCAGCAGCTCTGCTCCAGGCCGGCTCCCCTGCTTCCTATACACCGCTCCCTGCCCTGGCTTCTGGCACCCGGGCCTCGCGCATGCGCATTAGGGCGCGCGCGCGGTCATTGACCCTCTCTTAAAGGGCCAGCGTCCACTGACAGGAAATTGAACACACAGGTACAGGGTATAAACCCCGAACGCTGACTATCTGCCATCCCGTCAGTCCGTACCATCTCTGATCCCTGTGGTGATCCGTCCTCTCGCTCCATCGGTTCCGGACTCTGCCTGACAACATCTCGGCCTCCGAACCTGAGCTCCGTCACCCGGACTACCATCAGTGACTCCGTGGTCCCAGGGACTTCTCCATTCCACTCTTTTGCACGGACTGTCCTGCCACCCGTAGTGCTCCGGCTACCGGACCCCTTGCCTTCATTAAGGTGTTCGGCCCAGTGGATCCACCTCCTGGGTCTGCCCGTCCACCTGGCCCTAACAGTAAGAACAGGCCATGGATCCCGCCCAAGCACTAACGGCCTTGCAGGAAGAACTCACACGCCAGCGTGAGACCCAGACCCGCATGCTGAACTTCATGTCTTCTGTGGACGCCCGCCTGAACACGCTGCAAGCGTCGGTCACATCTTCGGCATCTCGAGCTTCCACTGTACAATCCACGGCCACAGCTCCCGTGGCAGCCTCCTCGGATGCTTCCAGACTTCGTTTGGCCTCACCACCCCGGTACGCCGGAGATCCCAAGACCTTCAGGGGATTCATCAATCAATGCTCTCTCCATTTCAAGCTGCTGCCGCACTTGTTTGCCTCCGATCAAGCCAAGGTCGCGTTCATGATGTCCCATCTAGAGGGTGAGGCACTGGCCTGGATGAACCCCTTGTGGGAGAAGGAGGATCCGGTGACCACCAACATCCAGGAGTTCCTGCAGGCATTTCGTGGCACCTTTGACGAGCACGGACGCGCCTCCGCGTCTGCCTCATCTCTCCTCCGGCTACGTCAGGGGACTCTGACGGTGGGCCAATATGCCATCCGTTTTCGCACCTTGGCTTCGGAACTCGGGTGGAACAATGAGGCTCTAACCGCCACCTTCTGGGAAGGCCTCTCGGGTCGTATCAAAGATGAGCTGGCTGGTCGTGACGTGCCATCCACCCTGGATGCCCTGATTGCCCTAGCGACTCGAGTGGATCTCCGCTTTCAGGAACGATCCAAAGAGGTGTCCCGTGAGAGACGGCCGATACGGCATTCCTCTCCTCCGCAGAAGCCCGCCGTACTTCATTCAACGTCATCTGGTGTCTCCGTCCACGAGCCCATGCAGATCGACCGTTTGCGGCAGTCTGAACAACGCCGAGCAGAACGGCTCGCCAAGGGCCTCTGCTTCTACTGCGGAGAGGGCACACACCTTCTACGCTCCTGTCCAGAGAGGCCGGGAAACTCCAAAGCCTAGGCTTGGTAGGAGAGGCCACCCTAGGTGCTGGGATTCTCTCAGACCCGGTTACGTGGACTGTTCAAGTGACAACGGGAGAGACGCGATTCACGGCCGAGGCGTACCTCGATTCCGGGGCAGCAGGCAATTTCATCCAGCAGGCCACGGTGGACAAGTACCAGGTGCCTGTTACTCCACTCGACAAACCCCTCGTGATTGCCTCTGTGGATGGGAGACCCCTCTCTGACACCATCTCGTGGATCACCAAGCCGGTGGAACTGCGTATCGATGCCCTGCACACCGAGAACATCGCTCTCTATGTCCTCCCACACATGTCTCATCAAATCTTGCTGGGACTCCCCTGGTTACGGACACACGAACCGTCAGTCAGCTGGGGTACTGGTGAAATCACCCGATGGGGCTCCTCTTGCCACGAGAACTGTCTGAAGACTATTCAACCCATCCGACGACCTCCGGTTCCAGAGTCTCTACCGGGACTGCCCTCGGCCTATTGGTCCTTCGCGGACGTCTTTGATAAAAAGGAGTCAGAGGTACTGCCTGTGACGACATGGACTCTCATGGGTTAACGTTTCTTAAAATCCAGCCAGACAGCATGATATTGTCTATAGATGGGGGAGAAGTCCCTCATTGTTTTTACAAGACTCTTGTTGACTCAATGTAATTGTGTTGGCCACTGAAAGCTAGACTATTGTTCTCCAGACATTTCCAGTAACCATTGTATTGTAGTTGTGTATTGATAATGTAATTACCTTAGTAGCCATTGTCTAGTCAGTGGCTCCCAGTTTACATGTACACCCTCAGCCTTTCTAAGCACATCATTTAAATGAACATTGTCCATGCAGCTTGAAATTCCTCCAATGGGAGAAGCAATCTTGTCCAACCAATCGATGAGGACGCAGTGTATCCAAGGGGAAGGTTGTGGCTATAAAAAGGACTTCTTTAAGCCACCAGTGGTTGTTGATGGTTGATGGATTCAGTCTAAGCTCTTTGGAGCTGACTGGAGGATCAGGACATCTTATGGCTTCAATCTAGGGACTCCGGATCCGGTTGGAGACCATATCCATAGCCTAGGGATTTCGACTCCGGCTGCCAGGATTGTAACATCAAACCAGGACTACCTAAGGAGGATACGCAGGTTGGGACAGTTCAGTCACCTGTTACAGACTTTGTAGACCTCAGACAGCTTGGAACCTGTGAGGCATGGACATTCTAAATCCCTGGTGAGCCAGCGGAAGGGTGAGACTCTGTTGCCTGTTACATTTGTGTGTTTTGCTGGTTATGCGTTATGTGTCGTTAATTGTTTGGGGATCCAATAAAGTCTAATTATTGTGGTTCCCTCACCCTGTGTTGTCTGAGTAGTGTTACGCCCACGGTTAGGGAGGCCGGCGTTCAGTTGGGATGAGCCCTGAGCCACGCTGTCTTTCTAAAGGCGGCGGGTTTTAGTGGACGAGAGCGCCCACTGAGCCCCGTGTCTCCACAATTGGTGGCAGCAGTGGGATACTACTCAGCCTGGTTTACCCAGGGGAGCTGCAGTGGACTGGTGTTTTCGGACACCGTCCAGGGCTCAACAACCAGGGAGGCACATAAGCATACCCAGCAGGCCATAGGGGAGGCATTCAGGTTTCGGACGCTGCCATGTCCAACCCCACCAGCTCAGCCATGGGACAAGGACCAGAGAGGAGTTACGACCGCAGCAGTAAATGGATGCTACAGGATCTGTGCCAGATGCGAAAGATTGACTACAGGAACACTGACACTCGGTCAGACTTGATCCGGAAATTAGTCCATTGGGATGCCCAGAATGATGCAGAGGACGATGAGGATCCCGCCGATATTGACCCGGAGGATTTAAACTATGTGCCACATCATGGATCTAGTGACAATCGGAAATCAACTTTGTCCAAAATGGCCCAAGCCACAGCATTGTTGGATGCATTGGGGCCTAGATCCTCAAGAGAAGAGAGGGCTTGGGTTATGGAATATGTTTATGGGATTCCAGCTGCCGTACTGCTAGCACTAGCCGGTCGAGAAGGATGGTCCCGCTACCCAGCAGAAGCTGCACCAAAACAAAGAGGCCGCATGCTTGGAGCCCATCTGCCAGTCCAAACAGTCAACATATGCCGAGATGAACCAACGAGACCTGAGGAATGCTACTCCCAAGAAACACCAATAGCTGAGGAAGTGGTTTATCCAGTCCACACTCTACGGCAGGTCGGACAACGTACACCAGCCAACCTCCATCCCCACATCCAGATGGTCAAGATCGGTGATATACAGGCTCAGGGACTTCGAGACATTGGATCTTCCATCACTCTGGTAAGCCCAGTTATTGTTTCCCCAGAAGACCCTGTACTGGATTCCCAATTATCCATCTCCCTGGCTGAGGGCCAGCGCTCAGACATTCCTCTGGCATGTGTGCAGTTGGACCTAAGGACTGACCAGGGAGAGGTCGAGGTGGAGATTGTGAACAGCCTCCCCATACCTGTCATTGTGGAGACTGACCAGAGCAAGGCTGATGTGGAGCTTATGGACACCGTCCCCACACCAGTTATTTCGGGAAAGGACCAGGGAGAGGTTGATGTGAGACTTGTGAACAGCCTCCCCACACCTGTCATTGTGGAGACTGACCAGACCAAGGCTGATGTGGAGCTTATGGACACCGTCCCCACACCAGTTATTTCGGGAAAGGACCAGGGAGAGGTTGATGTGAGACTTGTGAACAGCCTCCCCACACCTGTCATTGTGGAGACTGACCAGACCAAGGCTGATGTGGAGCTTATGGACACCGTCCCCACACCAGTTATTTCGGGAAAGGACCAGGGAGAGGTTGATGTGAGACTTGTGAACAGCCTCCCCACACCTGTCATTGTGGAGACTAATCAGAGCAAGGCTGATGTGGAGCTTATGGACACCGTCCCCACACCAGTTACTTTGGGGTCTGACCAGGAAGAGGTCCATATGGAGTTTATGGACAGCCTCCCAACACCTGTTGTTTCGGGGTCTAGCCAGGAGGAAGTTGAAGTGGGGTTCATAGATGGCCCCACCAAGCCTGATGTTTCGGATACCACTCAAAGGGAAGTGAAAGTGGGGCTTGTGAATTACCTGCTCACACCAGTCATTTTGGAGAATGACCTAGGACAAGGGCTATCCAGTCAGTTTGAAGCAGCCACCACCCACCTCCAAGCCAAGCAGGACCCTGATGTGGATTTTTCTAACATCTTTTCCAGGGATGGTTTACATTCCCGGTCTCCAACATCCACTTCTGAGCCAAGAACCGTGAGTAAGCCTAACCACACTGTGGCTATTGACTGGGGGAGGATTGATAGTGGGAGATTTGTGCAGGCCCAACTCATGGACCCCACCTTAGTGCTTGTCCACAATATGGCTGCTCAACTTGGGGGAGGTAATCAGGGGGAGGTGTATAGATGCAAGCCTCTGTTGCTGACCTCACCATTAAAAAGGACAATGCCGTCAAGAGGAGAAGGATGATCGGAAGCCTATCATGTCTGGCTAATATTAAGAAGGGGGAGGAATGTGACGACATGGACTCTCATGGGTTAACGTTTCTTAAAATCCAGCCAGACAGCATGATAGATTGTCTATAGATGGGGGAGAAGTCCCTCATTGTTTTTACAAGACTCTTGTTGACTCAATGTAATTGTGTTGGCCACTGAAAGCTAGACTATTGTTCTCCAGACATTTCCAGTAACCATTGTATTGTAGTTGTGTATTGATAATGTAATTACCTTAGTAGCCATTGTCTAGTCAGTGGCTCCCAGTTTACATGTACACCCTCAGCCTTTCTAAGCACATCATTTAAATGAACATTGTCCATGCAGCTTGAAATTCCTCCAATGGGAGAAGCAATCTTGTCCAACCAATCGATGAGGACGCAGTGTATCCAAGGGGAAGGTTGTGGCTATAAAAAGGACTTCTTTAAGCCACCAGTGGTTGTTGATGGTTGATGGATTCAGTCTAAGCTCTTTGGAGCTGACTGGAGGATCAGGACATCTTATGGCTTCAATCTAGGGACTCCGGATCCGGTTGGAGACCATATCCACAGCCTAGGGATTTCGACTCCGGCTGCCAGGATTGTAACATCAAACCAGGACTACCTAAGGAGGACACGCAGGTTGGGACAGTTCAGTCACCTGTTACAGACTTTGTAGACCTCAGACAGCTTGGAACCTGTGAGGCATGGACATTCTAAATCCCTGGTGAGCCAGCGGAAGGGTGAGACTCTGTTGCCTGTTACATTTGTGTGTTTTGCTGGTTATGCGTTATGTGCCGTTAATTGTTTGGGGATCCAATAAAGTCTAATTATTGTGGTTCCCTCACCCTGTGTTGTCTGAGTAGTGTTACGCCCACGGTTAGGGAGGCCGGCGTTCAGTTGGGATGAGCCCTGAGCCACGCTGTCTTTCTAAAGGCGGCGGGTTTTAGTGGACGAGAGCGCCCACTGAGCCCCGTGTCTCCACACTGCCGCCACATCGTCCTTACGATTGTGCCATCGACCTGCTCCCGGGAACTACACCACCTCGAGGACGGATATATCCGCTGTCTCCTGCCGAAACAAGGGCCATGTCTACCTACATCACAGAGAACCTGGCAAGGGGATTCATTCGGAGATCCTCCTCTCCTGCTGGAGCAGGCTTCTTCTTCGTTAAGAAGAAAGAGGGCGACCTACGCCCATGCATTGACTACCGGGGATTGAACCAAATCACCGTGAAAAATAAATACCCCCTGCCGCTCATCCCCGAATTGTTTGATCGGCTTAGAGGAGCTTGTGTGTTTACCAAGTTGGATCTTCGGGGTGCCTACAACCTGGTCCGCATCTGCTCTGGGGACGAATGGAAGACCGCGTTCAATACTTGCGATGGGCACTATGAATACTGTGTGATGCCCTTCGGCCTGTGTAACGCACCAGCAGTCTTTCAAGAATTGGTGAACGACGTGTTCCGGGACCTTCTCTACATCTGTGTGGTGGTGTATCTTGATGACATCCTGGTCTTTTCTCCGGACCTCCAGACCCACAGAGAGAACGTGCAGCTGGTACTACAAAGACTGAGAGAGAATCGTCTGTACGCCAAGTACGAGAAGTGTGTCTTCGAGCAGTCTTCTCTTCCCTTCCTGGGTTACGTAATCTCCGATACCGGCCTGCAGATGGATCCGGAGAAGGTCTCTTCCATTCTCAACTGGCCCCCTCCTTCTGGACTGAAGGCAATCCAACGCTTTCTGGGATTCGCAAACTATTACCGTCAGTTCATCCCTCACTTCTCTGCTCTGACTGCACCTCTCTCCGCCTTGACCAAGAAGAGGGCTAATCCAAAGGACTGGTCACCTGCGGCCGACGCCGCGTTTGGCTCTCTGAAGCGGGCATTTGCTTCCTCCCCTGTGCTCCACCGTCCGGAGTTAAATCGACAGTTCACCTTGGAGGTGGATGCCTCCTCCTCGGGAGCCGGAGCAGTGCTCATGCAGAAGTCCTCCTCCGGGAAGATGGTTACTTGCGGTTTCTTCTCCAAGAGCTTCTCAGCGCCTGAACGCAACTACACCATCGGTGACCGAGAGCTATTGGCAGTCAAACTGGCTCTGGAGGAATGGCGCTACCTTCTGGAGGGAGCAGTGTACCCCGTGATCATTTACACGGACCACAAGAACCTGGAATACCTGCGGTCCGCTCAGCGACTGAATCCACGGCAAGCCAGGTGGTCCTTGTTCTTTGCCAGGTTCGATTTCCAGCTCCATTTCCGACCTGCGGACAAGAATGTACGCGCAGATGCCTTGTCCAGGTCATTCATGCCCATGGAGCAGGAGGAGGAGACATCCCAGCCCATCATCTGCCCTAGTAAAATCGTTCCGGTGGCCCCTGTCACCCTGGCCCAGATACCGCCCGGGAAGACCTATGTCTCTGAGACCGACAGGCAAAAAGTGTTGCACTGGGGCCATGCCTCGAAAACAGCCGGCCATGCTGGTCAGAAGAGAACATGGAGTACGATTGTACGTCATTACTGGTGGCCATCCCTTCGCACGGACGTCGCTTCTTTTGTCTCAGCCTGCTCCTCTTGTGCCAGGAACAAGATGCCCAAACACCTGCCATATGGCCGTCTTCTGCCTCTGCCTATACCCTCAGTTCCGTGGCAACACATTGCAATGGACTTCATTACGGACTTGCCCCTGTCCTCCGGACACACAGTCATATGGGTCGTGGTGGATCGGTTCTCCAAAATGGCTCATTTCGTCCCTATGGCTGGACTACCCTCAGCTCAGGAACTCGCTGACGCCTACATACAGCACATCTTCTGGTTGCATGGCTTTCCATCACACATCGTGTCTGATAGAGGAACTCAGTTCACCTCCCGCTTCTGGAGGGCTCTCTGCAAACATCTGGGAGTGACTCTGGACTTTTCTTCAGCCTACCATCCTCAGTCGAATGGCCAAGTGGAACGAGTCAATCAGATCTTGACCTCCTTCTTACGTCACTACGTCAACGCCCATCATGACGACTGGTCCACGCCTCTTCCTTGGGCTGAATTCTCCCATAACCACCATGTCAGTGAGTCCTCCTCCAGCTCTCCCTTCCATGTCGTTTACGGACTTCAGCCTTCCGTCCCATTACCTGTATCCTCTTCCTCGGATGTCCCTGCTGCTGATGCTGTAGCCCGTGACTTTGCAACAATTTGGGACTCTGTCAAGGCGTCCCTTGGACGTGCTTCCCTGCGGATGAAGAGACACGCAGACAAGAGGCGTTTGGATCCTCCGTGTTTCTCTCCAGGAGATCTCGTCTGGCTTGCTTCCAAGTACGTCCGATTGAAGATACCTTCATACAAGCTGGGTCCTCGCTACATCGGGCCGTTTAAAGTCCTCTGCAGAATAAATGAGGTCTCCTACAAGCTGCAGCTCCCGGCCACGATGAGGATACCCAACTCCTTCCACGTCCTTGGTCCCTTCTCCGCTGCTGCCAGTTCGGCTCCTCCTCCTATCGCTGATGATGACATCTATGCGGTAAGGGATATTGTGGCCATGAAAACTGTACGGGGCCGACAGTTCTTCCTGGTGGACTGGGCAGGGTATGGTCCTGAGGATAGGTCCTGGGAACCCCGGGAGAATGTGGGTACTCCCCTGATACGTGCCTTCCTGTCCCGGTTGCGGGGAGGGGGGCGTGGGGGGGGGTACTGTCACGATCTCCGGGTCCCCTGCTCTGCTCCCCGGCTCACCTGCCACGCTCCCCGGCTTCCCTGCTTCGCTCCCCGGCTCCTCTGTCAGGCGTCCCCCGCTCCACGGTCTCCAGCCTCCATCACCTGCGGTCCCCAGGCGGCCCGGTCCCCGCTCCCGGCGCCCGTCGGCAGCTCTGCTCCAGGCCAGCTCCCCTGCTTCCTATACACCGCTCCCTGCCCTGGCTTCTGGCACCCGGGCCTCGCGCATGCGCATTAGGGCGCGCGCGCGGTCATTGACCCTCTCTTAAAGGGCCAGCGTCCACTGACAGGAAATTGAACACACAGGTACAGGGTATAAAGGGGTTTAATGTCCAAGTGGGCGGGGCCTGTTCTTCGTGTTTCCTAAGCTAGGAGTCAGGTCTCCCTGTGTCTCTGTGATATACTCACCTATCTCTCTTCTAGAGCCGCTCCTGTCTCGCCATCCGGTCCTGCCAATTCCCGAACCCCGAACGCTGACTATCTGCCATCCCGTCAGTCCGTACCATCTCTGATCCCTGTAGTGATTCGTCCTCTCGCTCCATCGGTTCCGGACTCTGCCTGACAACATCTCGGCCTCCGAACCTGAGCTCCGTCACCCGGACTACCATCAGTGACTCCGTGGTCCCAGGGACTTCTCCATTCTACTCTTTTGCACGGACTGTCCTGCCACCCGTAGTGCTCCGGCTACCGGACCCCTTGCCTTAATTAAGGTGTTCGGCCCAGTGGATCCACCTCCTGGGTCTGCCCGTCCACCTGGCCCTAACATATACACTACATTTGGAGAATATACAGCACCTCATACACATTACACAGCCATTATATACTATATATATGGAGAATATACACCACCTCATACACATTACACAGCCATTATATACTATATATATGGAGAATATACAGCACCTCATACACATTACACAGCCATTATATACTATATATATGGAGAATATACAGCACCTCATACACATTACACAGCCATTATATACTATATATATGGAGAATATACAGCAGCTCATACACATTACACAGCCATTATATACTATATATATGGAGAATATACAGCAGCTCATACACATTACACAGCCATTATATACTATATATATGGAGAATATACAGTAGCTCATACACATTACACAGCCATTATATGCTATATATATGGAGAATATACAGCACCTCATACACATTACACAGCCATTATATATTATATACACTACATATGGAGAATATACAGCACCTCATACACATTACACAGCCATTATATACTATATATATGGAGAATATACAGCACCTCATACACATTACACAGCCATTATATACTATATATATGGAGAATATACAGCACCTCATACACATTACACAGCCATTATATACTATATATATGGAGAATATACAGCACCTCATACACATTACACAGCCATTATATACTATATATATGGAGAATATACAGCACCTCATACACATTACACAGCCATTATATACTATATATATGGAGAATATACAGCACCTCATACACATTACACAGCCATTATATACTATATATATGGAGAATATACAGCAGCTCATACACATTACACAGCCATTATATACTATATATATGGAGAATATACAGCAGCTCATACACATTACACAGCCATTATATACTATATATATGGAGAATATACAGCAGCTCATACACATTACACAGCCATTATATACTATATATATGGAGAATATACAGCAGCTCATTCACATTACACAGCCATTATATACTATATATATATGGAGAATATATAGCACCTCATACACATTACACAGTCATTATATACTATATATATGGAGAATATACAGCACCTCATACACATTACACAGCCATTATATACTATATATATGGAGAATATACAGCCCCTCATACACATTACACAGCCATTATATACTATATATATGGAGAATATACAGCAGCTCATACACATTACACAGCCATTATATGCTATATACACTACATATGGAGAATATACAGCAGCTCATACACATTACACAGTCATTATATACTATATACACTACAATGGAGAATATACAGCACCTCATACACATAACACAGCCATTATATGCTATATACACTACATATGGAGAATATACAGCAGCTCATACACATTACACAGCCATTATATGCTATATACACTACATATGGAGAATATACAGCAGCTCATACACATTACACAGCCATTATATGCTATATACACTACATATGGAGAATATACAGCAGCTCATACACATTACACAGCCATTATATGCTATATACACTACATATGGAGAATATACAGCACCTCATACACATTACACAGCCATTATATACTATATACACTACATATGGAGAATATACAGCACCTCATACACATTACACAGTCATTATATACTATATATATGGAGAATATACAGCACCTCATACACATTACACAGCCATTATATACTATATATATGGAGAATATACAGCAGCTCATACACATTACACAGCCATTATATACTATATATATGGAGAATATACAGCAGCTCATACACATTACACAGCCATTATATACTATATATATGGAGAATATACAGCACCTCATACACATTACACAGCCATTATATACTATATATATGGAGAATATACAGCAGCTCATACACATTACACAGCCATTATATACTATATATATGGAGAATATACAGCACCTCATACACATTACACAGCCATTATATACTATATATATGGAGAATATACAGCACCTCATACACATTACACAGCCATTATATATTATATACACTACATATGGAGAATATACAGCACCTCATACACATTACACAGCCATTATATACTATATATATGGAGAATATACAGCACCTCATACACATTACACAGCCATTATATACTATATATATGGAGAATATATAGCACCTCATACACATTACACAGTCATTATATACTATATATATGGAGAATATACAGCACCTCATACACATTACACAGCCATTATATACTATATATATGGAGAATATACAGCCCCTCATACACATTACACAGCCATTATATACTATATATATGGAGAATATACAGCAGCTCATACACATTACACAGCCATTATATACTATATATATGGAGAATATACAGCAGCTCATACACATTACACAGCCATTATATACTATATATATGGAGAATATACAGCAGCTCATACACATTACACAGCCATTATATACTATATATATGGAGAATATACAGCACCTCATACACATTACACAGCCATTATATACTATATATATGGAGAATATACAGCACCTCATACACATTACACAGCCATTATATACTATATATATGGAGAATATACAGTAGCTCATACACATTACACAGCCATTATATACTATATACACTACATATGGAGAATATACAGCACCTCATACACATTACACAGCCATTATATACTATATACACTACATATGGAGAATATACAGCAGCTCATACACATTACACAGCCATTATATACTATATACACTACATATGGAGAATATACAGCAGCTCATACACATTACACAGTCATTATATACTATATACACTACATATGGAGAATATACAGCAGCTCATACACATTACACAGCCATTATATACTATATACACTACATATGGAGAATATACAGCAGCTCATACACATTACACAGCCATTATATACTATATACACTACATATGGAGAATATACAGCAGCTCATACACATTACACAGTCATTATATACTATATACACTACAATGGAGAATATACAGCAGCTCATACACATTACACAGCCATTATATACTATATATATGGAGAATATACAGCACCTCATACACATTACACAGTCATTATATACTATATACACTACATATGGAGAATATACAGCAGCTCATACATATAAATGAACTGTGGAGAGTAATTCCCATACCGCAGGACCTTTTGACGTCAGAGTGTCATGTGACTGGTATTCTCGGCCATTAATTATTATGCTCCCATATACCATCCAGGGCTTGGCTGTGCCAATAGTCTCAGCTGCGGTACACGTACACTGGACTCACAGCTGTGCGCATCCTGCTCCAGCCATAAAGCAGCTCGGCAGACACATACCGCATCATGTGACTGATCACATGACCGATATCACCGCAGGTCCTGTAATCTAACCTCCCCTATCATCATATGTCCATGTAAGCGACGCTGTATCCATGGTAACTGTCAGGGCGATAGTAATGGCAGGTTCCTGAAGTGAATGTATTTCTGAAGTCCCTGAATCACGTTTGCTGATTATCTCCAGCAATTTTGAGGAGTCTCACAAGCAGAATATATTTGCCAACAGGGTTAAGACTAATATGCAGGTTGTATAAGGAGGTTCTGCCCCAGTATTGCAGGGGTTGTACCAAGTTCTGAGTTTATCCGTATCCCGATCTCTGGGACGCCCAAATCCGTGAATGGGTTGATCATGGCATTGTGGGTCGATCATGCAATCTTGGGTCTATCCAGCGATTGTGGGTCAATCATGCGATTGTGAGTCGATTATAGGTGAATTATGCTATTGTGGGTAGATCATGCGTTCGTGAGTTGATCGTGTAATCGTGAGGTGATCATGCGCTCATGGGTCGATAATCTGATCGTGGGTGGATTATGCCTATGTGGCGCACTGGACTAGCCAGGTCGTCACAGGTACTACAACACACCCCCCCACCCTGAGACAGGCACATCAGCCAGACACAAAATCCTTGTTGCCTCCCTCCAGGGGCTGATGTCCACACCAGGTGGGGCGGAGCCAGGCGGTTGGCCCCACCCACTGTGGAGTGCACAGTCCTGGAGGCGGGAAAAGGAAGCAGTTCAGTTAGGGAAGTGATGGAGTAAAGTGGAAGTGGAGGAGTAAACTGACGGTGTCCGGGTGTGTGGCCCGGGCACTGAGAGCAAGGTTGGCAGACGGTGGTGGCCGTCTGCAGGAGAGGCGAATCAACGCGGAACCGTAGGACCGGGGACGGGCGGTGGCCCGCCGGTACCGAACCGGGGAGCGAAGTGAAGCCAGCACACACAGGCAGGGCCTACGGACCCCAACCAGGCTTGGAGTTGCCATTAGAGGTCAAGTCCGTCAGTGACCGCAACCCCAGGGGTTTCCTAACAGCCAAGACCCGACTGAAGGCAACCGTCCAACCAGCAAAAGGAAATACAGCTACCGCCACAGCTAGAGTTCCAAGGGCCAGAGCCTGCGGGCAAAAGGGCTCCTCCGGCACATACACATGCTGGGGAGCGGGTTACCGGTGGGAATCCATCGGGACCGAACATACACACAGGTGCAGGGAAAGGCAGCCACCACCAACCGTCCAGGAGAAGCCACAGCAGCCGGCTGCGGGACCCGTCCATCCAGCCATTTGGTTTACCAGAGACTTTGCATACATTTGTGGCTGAGTGAGTACTACTGTGCCATCCGGCACCGCGCTGCGCAATCCAAGCGACCCTGCACCTTCCCGACCCTGCCTCCCCGTCACCTCACCGGGCCCCGGGACCACCAACCCCTACCCACGGAGGGGGAGAACAACATCCCAGCTGCTCCCTGTCATCGCTCCCGGGATCCCCGTCACCAGCAGCGGTGGTGCCCAACCTCACCACAACCCGTGGGTGGCGTCACGGACCAAATCCCCAAACCAAACTACCTGTCACGCTCCCCGGGTCCTCGGCTCCCCTTCCCGGGTCCCCTGCCCCGCTCCCCGGCTCACCTGCCACGCTCCCCGCGTCCCAGTCCCTTGTGCCCGTCCTTCCTGGGCTTCCTGGCCGCCGATCCCGGCGCCCGACGGCCTCCCAGGCCCTGCTCGGCTCCCCTGCGTCCTCCTCTCAGCCTCCTTCCCTGGCTTCTGGCACCCGGGCCGCGCGCACGCGCATTAGGGCGCGCGCGCGGTCACTGACCCTTTCTTAAAGGGCCAGCGCCCATTAACAGGAAATGAGGTTAGACAGGTACGGGGTATAAAGGGGGTTCTTGTCCAAGGGGGCGGGGCCTGATCTTCGTGTTTTCTGAGCTAGGAGTCAGGTCTCCTTGTGTTTTCCTGCCATACTTACGTATCTCTCTTCTAGAGCTGATCCCGCCTCGCCATCCAGTCCTGCTGAATCCCGAGCCCCGCACGCTGTCCGTCTGCCATCTGACAGTCCGTACCATCTCGGATCCCTGCGGTGACCTGTCATCTCGCTCCCAAGGTTCCGGACCCCGCCTGACATCATCTCGGCCTCCGAACCTGAGCTACGTCACCCGGACTACCATCTGTGACTCCGTGGTCCCAGGGACTCCTTCGCTACCTTCACTTGCACGGACTGTTCTGCTGCCCATCAGTGCTTCAGCTACCGGACTCCCTACCACCATCTTAGAGTTCGGTCCAGTGGGTCCACCTCCTGGGTCTGCCCGACCGCCCGGCCCTGACAGTAAGATCAGGCCATGGATCCCGCTGCAGCACTATTGGCCCTGCAAGAGGAACTCCAACGCCAGCGTGAAGTCCAGACCCGCATGCTGCAATTTATGACCTCCGTGGACACTCGCCTGTACACATTACAAGCATCAATGACGCCTGCAGCAACCAGGTCTCCCACTAGGCAATCCACGGCTCCCGCACCAGTGGCAGCCGCGTCGGATGCTTCCCGACTCCGTTTGGCGTCACCTCCTCGTTATGCTGGAGATCCCAAGACCTGCAGGGGCTTCATAAACCAATGCTCCCTTCACTTCACGCAGCTGCCCCATCTGTTCGCCTCCGACCAAGCCAAGGTCGCCTTTATAATGTCTCACCTGGAGGGCGAGGCACTGGCGTGGATGAACCCCTTGTGGGAGAAGGAGGACCCCATGACCAAGGATCTTCAAGAGTTCCTGCAGGCCTTTCGCAGTACCTTTGACGAGCCGGGACGCGCCTCTGCGTCTGCTTCATCACTTCTCCGCCTACGTCAAGGAACACTGACGGTGGGCCAATACGCCATCCGTTTCCGCACTTTGGCTTCTGAACTCGGGTGGAATAATGAGGCCCTGACAGCCGCCTTCTGGGAAGGACTGTCAAGTCGCATCAAAGATGAGTTGGCGGGTCGTGACATGCCCTCCACCCTAGATGCCCTGATTGCCCTAGCCACGCGAGTGGACATTCGTTTTCAGGAGCGCTCCAAAGAGCTGGTTCGTGAGCGACGTGCGGTACGGCACTCCTCTCCGCCACAGAAGTCCTCTGTGCCACAGTCATCTACAGCTGGGATTCCTGTCCACGAACCCATGCAGGTTGATCGAGTACGACAGTCTGACCAACGTCGAGCAGAGCGGCTCGCCAAGGGCCTCTGCTTTTACTGCGGAGGGGACACACATCTCCTACGCTCCTGTCCGGAAAGGCCGGGAAACTCCAAAGCCTAGGGTTGGTAGGAGAGGCCACCCTAGGTGCTGGGACTCTCTCCGACCCAGTTATGTGGACGGTACAAGTATCAACAGGAGAGACGCGCTTCACGGCTGAGGCATACCTCGACTCCGGAGCAGCAGGCAATTTTATCCAGCAGGCCACGGTGGACAAATACCAGCTGCCTGTTACTCTACTCGAGAAGCCCCTACTGATTGCCTCGGTGGATGGGAGACCCCTCTCTGATACCATCTCCTGGATCACGAAGCCGGTGGAACTGCGTATCGGTGCTCTGCACACCGAGAACATCGCTCTCTACGTCCTTCCACACATGTCCCACCAAGTCCTGCTGGGACTTCCTTGGTTGCGAACAGACGAACCCTCAGTCAACTGGGGTACTGGCGAAATCACCCGTTGGGGCTCTGCCTGTCATGAGAGATGTCTAAAGTCTATACAACCAGTCCGACGACCTCCGGTTCCTGAGAACCTACCGGGTCTGCCCTCGGCCTATTGGTCCTTCACGGACGTTTTTGACAAGAAGGAGTCTGAGGTACTTCCGCCACACCGTCCCTACGATTGCGCCATCGACCTGCTCCCAGGAACAACACCACCTCGAGGACGGATATATCCGTTGTCTCCAGCCGAAACCAGGGCCATGTCCACCTACATCATGGAAAGCCTGGCAAAGGGATTCATCCGGAGATCCTCCTCTCCTGCGGGAGCAGGCTTCTTCTTCGTTAAGAAGAAAGAGGGTGACCTTCGCCCATGCATTGACTACCGGGGCTTGAATCAGATTACTATAAAAAACAAGTACCCCCTACCGCTCATCCCCGAACTGTTCGATCGGCTCAGAGGAGCCCGTGTGTTCACCAAACTGGATCTTCGGGGTGCCTACAACCTAGTTCGTATCCGCTCTGGGGACGAATGGAAGACCGCGTTTAATACTCGCGATGGGCACTATGAATACTGTGTGATGCCCTTCGGTCTGTGTAACGCTCCTGCCGTATTCCAAGAACTGGTGAACGACATTTTCCGGGACCTCCTCTACGTATGTGTAGTAGTTTATCTGGATGACATTCTTGTTTTCTCTCCGGACCTCCAGACCCACAGAGAGAACGTAAAGCTGGTTCTACAAAGACTGAGAGAGAATCGTCTCTACGCCAAATATGAGAAGTGCGTCTTTGAGCAGTCTTCTCTTCCTTTCCTGGGATACATCATCTCGGGGACTGGGCTGCAGATGGATCCCAAGAAGGTCTCCGCCATTCTCAACTGGCCTCCCCCTTCTGGACTGAAGGCAATCCAACGGTTCCTGGGATTTGCCAACTACTACCGCCAGTTTATTCCTCACTTCTCCGCCCTGACTGCTCCTCTCTCCGCTCTGACCAAAAAGGAGGCTAATCCAAAGGACTGGTCACCTGCGGCCGACGCCGCATTTTGCTCCCTGAAGCGAGCATTCGCCTCCTCTCCTGTACTCCACCGACCAGAGTTAAACCGCCAGTTCACCTTAGAGGTGGATGCTTCCTCCTCAGGAGCCGGAGCAGTGCTCATGCAAAAATCCTCCTCCGGGAAGATGGTGACTTGCGGTTTCTTCTCTAAAAGCTTCTCAGCACCTGAACGTAATTACACCATCGGTGACCGAGAGCTATTAGCGGTCAAACTGGCTCTGGAGGAGTGGCGCTACCTCCTGGAAGGAGCAGTGTACCCCGTGATTATCTACACGGACCACAAGAACCTGGAATACCTGCGGTCCGCTCAGCGACTGAACCCACGGCAAGCCAGGTGGTCCTTATTCTTTGCCAGGTTTGACTTCCAGCTTCATTTCCGACCCGCGGACAAGAATATACGCGCTGATGCCTTGTCTAGGTCTCTCATGCCCCTGGAGCAGGAGGAAGAGACTATCCAACCTATCATCTCTCCTAACAAGATTGTTCCGGTGGCTCCTGTCACTCTGGCCCAGATACCACCCGGGAAGACCTATGTCTCTGAGACCGACAGGGAAAAAGTGTTACACTGGGGTCATGCCTCGAAAACAGCCGGCCATGCAGGCCAGAAGAGAACATGGGGTGCGATTGTACGCCATTACTGGTGGCCATCCCTTCGCACGGACGTTGCCGCCTTTGTCTCTGCCTGCCCCTCTTGTGCCAGGAACAAGACGCCCAAACACCTGCCCTATGGCCGTCTTCTGCCTCTGCCGATACCCTCAGTTCCATGGCAACACATAGCGATGGACTTTATTACGGACTTGCCAGTATCCTCCGGACACACAGTCATATGGGTCGTGGTGGATCGGTTCTCCAAAATGGCTCACTTCGTCCCTATGCCCGGACTGCCCTCTGCTCAGGAACTCGCGGAAGCCTATATACAACACATCTTTCGCTTGCATGGCTTTCCTTCCCACATCGTGTCCGACAGAGGAACTCAGTTCACCTCCCGCTTCTGGAGGGCTCTCTGCAAACATCTGGGAGTGACTCTGGACTTTTCTTCCGCTTACCATCCTCAGTCTAATGGCCAAGTGGAGAGGGTCAATCAAATCTTGACATCCTTCTTACGTCACTATGTCAACGCCCATCACGACGACTGGTCCACGCTTCTGCCTTGGGCTGAGTTCTCCCATAACCACCACGTCAGTGAGTCGTCCTCCAAATCTCCCTTCCATGTCGTTTACGGACTACAGCCTTCCGTCCCGTTGCCTATATCCCCTTCTTCGGATGTCCCTGCTGCTGATACTGTAGCCCGTGACTTCGCTACCATTTGGGACTCTGTCAAGGCGTCCCTTGGGCGCGCTTCCCAGCGGATGAAGAAACACGCTGACAAAAGGCGTCTAGACCCTCCGTGTTTCTCTCCTGGTGACCTGGTCTGGCTTGCTTCCCAGTACATCCGACTGAAGATTCCTTCCTACAAGCTGGGTCCTCGCTACATCGGGCCGTTTAAGGTCCTCAGCAAGATCAATGAGGTCTCCTACAAACTGAAGCTTCCGGCCACGATGAGAATACCCAACTCCTTCCACGTCTCTCTCCTCAAGCCGGTGTTCCTTGGTCCCTTCTCCGCTGCTGCCAGCCCGGCTCCTCCTCCTATTGCTGAGGACGACATCTACGCGGTAAGAGATATCGTGGCCATGAAGACTGTTCGTGGCCGGCAGTTCTTCCTGGTGGACTGGGAGGGGTATGGTCCTGAGGATAGATCCTGGGAACCCAGGGAGAATGTGGGCACTCCTCTGATCCGTGCCTTCATGTCTCGGTTGCGGGGAGGGGGGCGTGGGGGGGGGGGTACTGTCACGCTCCCCGGGTCCTCGGCTCCCCTTCCCGGGTCCCCTGCCCCGCTCCCCGGCTCACCTGCCACGCTCCCCGCGTCCCAGTCCCTTGTGCCCGTCCTTCCTGGGCTTCCTGGCCGCCGATCCCGGCGCCCGACGGCCTCCCAGGCCCTGCTCGGCTCCCCTGCGTCCTCCTCTCAGCCTCCTTCCCTGGCTTCTGGCACCCGGGCCGCGCGCACGCGCATTAGGGCGCGCGCGCGGTCACTGACCCTTTCTTAAAGGGCCAGCGCCCATTAACAGGAAATGAGGTTAGACAGGTACGGGGTATAAAGGGGGTTCTTGTCCAAGGGGGCGGGGCCTGATCTTCGTGTTTTCTGAGCTAGGAGTCAGGTCTCCTTGTGTTTTCCTGCCATACTTACGTATCTCTCTTCTAGAGCTGATCCCGCCTCGCCATCCAGTCCTGCTGAATCCCGAGCCCCGCACGCTGTCCGTCTGCCATCTGACAGTCCGTACCATCTCGGATCCCTGCGGTGACCTGTCATCTCGCTCCCAAGGTTCCGGACCCCGCCTGACATCATCTCGGCCTCCGAACCTGAGCTACGTCACCCGGACTACCATCTGTGACTCCGTGGTCCCAGGGACTCCTTCGCTACCTTCACTTGCACGGACTGTTCTGCTGCCCATCAGTGCTTCAGCTACCGGACTCCCTACCACCATCTTAGAGTTCGGTCCAGTGGGTCCACCTCCTGGGTCTGCCCGACCGCCCGGCCCTGACACTACCCCCTTTCACTCACGGGCGAGGAGCACCGCTCGAGCCCCCGGATCCGGCCCACCGCTCGAGCCACCGAGCAGCCATCGCAGCGCCGGACCCGAGCGTTAGCGAGCGCAGCGCAGCGGCGTCCTTCCCCGCCCGCGACACCTATCATGGGTCGATCCCTGCCCTCTGGGAGTGCTGGATGTAGCCAAGCGCAACACTTTGCTGGTCTTCAGCCCTCCCATAAAGGATGAATGGAGCAGCACTGCGTATGATTGACACTGCACCATTCACTGGATCGGTGATAACTTCCAAACAAGGCATCTAGAATGGTAGGTGTTTATCTGGAGTGTGTCACTGTAGTCTTTGTTTAGATGACTTGGTTGAATACTATGTAGCTCTTTGTTGTTTATCTGTGTGACAATTGTACGTTCATAGGCGTGTGTGTCAATATATATATATATATATATATATATATATGAAAAACAAACACCCCTCCTGTGATGTATACACCCTTCCTGTGATGTATACACCTATACACCACATCCCCTGCTGTGATGTACATGCCCCAGCCAACATTACAGTAGAGGATGGGGCCATCACAGGAGAGGCTGGGGCATGATGTACATGCTTCAGCCACTCTTGTAATGTATATAGCCCAACCTCTCCTGTGATGTGTATGCCCCAGCCCCTCCTGTGATGTGTATGCCCCAGCCTTTGCTGTGTGTATGCCCCAGCCTTACCTGTGATGTATATGCCCCAGCCTCTGCTGTGTCTATGCCCCAGCCTTTCCTGTGATTAATATGCCCCAGCCTTTCCTATGATGTATATGCCCCAGCCTCTCCTGTGATGTATATGCCCCTCCTGTGATGTACACGCTCCCATCCCCTCCTGTGATGTACATGCTCCAGCCTTTCATGTAGTCTCTCCTGTAGTGTGTATGCCCCAGCCTCTCTTGTGATGTGTATGCCCCAGCCTCTCCTGTGATGTGTATGCCCCAGCCTCTCCTGTGATGTGTATGCCCCAGCCTCTCCTGTGATGTGTATGCCCCAGCCTCTCCTGTGATGTGTATGCCCCAGCCCCTCCTGTGATGTATATGCCCCAGCCTCTCCTGTGATGTGTATGCCCCAGCCTCTCCTGTGATGTATATACTCCAGCATCTCCTGTGATGTGTATGCTCCAACCTTTCCTGTGATGTGTACCCCCAGTGTCTCCTATACTATATGCGCCCCAGCGTCTCCTGTGATGTGTATGCCCCATCTTCTCCTGTGATGTGTATCCCCAGTGTCTCCTGTAATATATGCGCCCCAGCCTCTCCTGGGATGTGTATGCCCCAAACGTTCCTGGGATGTGTATGCCCCAGCCTCTCCTGTGATGTATATGCCTCTCTTGTGATGTACACGCTCCCATCACCTCCTGTGATGTACATGCTCCAGCCTCTCATGTAGCCTCTCCTGTAGTGTGTATTCCCCAGCCTTTCCTGTGGTGTGTATGCCCCAGCCTTTCCTGTGGTGTGTATGTCCCAGCCATTCCTGTGATGTGTATGCCCCAGCCCCTCCTGTGATGTATATGCCCCAGCCTCTCTTGTGATGTATATGCCCCAGCCTCTCCTGTGATGTGTATGCCCCAGCCTCTCTTGTGATGTATATGCCCCAGCCTCTCCTGTGATGTGTATGCCCCAGCCTCTCATGTGATGTGTATGCCCCAGCCTCTCCTGTGATGTGTATACCCCAGCCTCTCTTGTGATGTATATACTCCAGCATCTCCTGTGATGTGTATGCTCCAACCTTTCCTGTGATGTGTACCCCCAGTGTCTCCTGTACTATATGCGCCCCAGCGTCTCCTGTGATGTGTATGCCCCATCTTCTCCTGTGATGTGTATCCCCAGTGTCTCCTGTAATATATGCGCCCCAGCCTCTCCTGAGATGTGTATGCCCCAAACGTTCCTGGGATGTGTATGCCCCAGCCTTTTCTGGGATGTGTATGCCCCAGCCTCTCCAGTGATGTATATACCCCAGCCTCTCCTGTGATGTATCTGCCCCAGCCTCTCCTGTGATGTATATGACCCAACCTCTCCTGTGATGTATATACCCCAGCCTCTCCTGTGATGTATCTGCCCCAGCCTCTCCTGTGATGTATATGACCCAGCCTCTCCTGTGATGTGTATGCCCCAGCCTCTCCTGTGATGTGTACCCCCAGTGTCTCCTGTAATATATGAGCCCCAGCCTCTCCTGTGGTGTGTATGCCCCAGACTCTCCTGTGTGTGTATGCCCCAGCCATTCCTGTGATGTGTATGCCCCAGCCCCTCCTGTGATGTATATGCCCCAGCCTGTCTTGTGATGTATATGCCCCAGCCTCTCTTGTGATGTATATGCCCCAGTCTCTCCTATGATGTTTATGCCCCCAACCTCTACTGTGATGTGTATGCCCCAGCCTCTCCTGTGGTGTGTATGCCCCAGCCTCTCCTGTGATGTGTATGCCCCAGCCTCTCCTGTGATGTGTATCCCCAGTGTCTCCTGTAATATATGCGCCCCAACCTCTCCTGGGATGTATATGCCCCAACCTTTCCTGGGATGTGTATGCCCCTGCCTCTTCTGGGATGTGTATGCCCCAGCCTCTCCTGTGATGTATATACCCCAGCCTCTCCTGTGATGTATATGCCCCAGCCTCTCCTGTCATGTATATGCCCCAGCCTCTCCTGTGATGTATATACCCCAGCCTCTCCTGTGATGTGTATGCCCCAGCCTCTCCTGTGATGTGTACCACCAGTGTCTCCTGTAATATATGCTCCCCAGCCTCTCCTGTGGTGTGTATGCCCCAGCCTCTCCTGTGTGTGTATGCCCCAGCCATTCCTGTGATGTGTATGCCCCAGCCCCTCCTGTGATGTATATGCCCCAGCCTCTATTGTGATGTATATGCCCCAGCCTCTCTTGAGATGTATATGCCCCAGCCTCTCTTGTGATGTTTATGCCCCAGCCTCTCCTGTGATGTGTATGCCCCAGCCTTTCCTGTGATGTGTATGCCCCAGCCTCTCCTGTGATCTGTATGCCCCAGCCTCTCCTGTGATGTATATACCCCAGCATCTCCTGTGATGTGTATGCCCCATCTTCTCCTGTGATGTTTATCCCCAGTGTCTCCTGTAATATATGCGCCCCAGCCTCTCCTGGGATGTGTATACCTTAACCTTTACTGGGATGTGTATGCCCCAGCATCTCTTGTGATGTGTATGCCCCAGCCTCTCCTGTGATGTATATACCCCAGCCTCTCCTGTGATGTATATACCCCAGCATCTCCTGTTATGTATATACCCCAGCATCTCCTGTGATGTGTATGCCCCAGCCTCTTCTGGGATGTGTATGCCCCAGCCTCTCCTGTGATGTCTATACCCCAGCCTCTCCTGTGATGTATATGCCCCAGCCTCTCCTGTGATGTATATGACCCAACCTCTCCTGTGATGTATATACCCCAGCCTCTCCTGTGATGTATATGCCCCAGCCTCTCCTGTGATGTATATGACCCAGCCTCTCCTGTGATGTGTATGCCCCAGCCTCTCCTGTGATGTATATGCCCCAGTCTCTCCTGTGATGTTTATGCCCCCAGCCTCTCCTGTGATGTGTATGCCCCAGCCTCTCCTGTAGTGTGTATGCCCCAGCCTCTCCTGTGATGTGTATCCCCAGTGTCTCCTGTAATATATGCGCCCCAACCTCTCCTGGGATGTATATGCACCAACCTTTCCTGGGATGTGTATGCCCCTGCCTCTTCTGGGATGTGTATGTCCCAGCCTCTCCTGTGATGTATATACCCCAGCCTCTCCTGTGATGTATATGCCCCAGCCTCTCCTGTCATGTATATGCCCCAGCCTCTCCTGTCATGTATATGCCCCAGCCTCTCCTGTGATGTATATACCCCAGCCTCTCCTGTGATGTGTATGCCCCAGCCTCTCCTGTGATGTATATGCCCCAGTCTCTCCTGTGATGTTTATGCCCCCAACCTCTCCTGTGATGTGTATGCCCCAGCCTCTCCTGTGGTGTGTATGCCCCAGCCTCTCCTGTGATGTGTATGCCCCAGCCTCTCCTGTGATGTGTATCCCCAGTGTCTCCTGTAATATATGCGCCCCAACCTCTCCTGGGATGTATATGCCCCAACCTTTCCTGGGATGTGTATGCCCCTGCCTCTTCTGGGATGTGTATGTCCCAGCCTCTCCTGTGATGTATATACCCCAGCCTCTCCTGTGATGTATATGCCCCAGCCTCTCCTGTCATGTATATGCCCCAGCCTCTCCTGTGATGTATATACCCCAGCCTCTCCTGTGATGTGTATGCCCCAGCCTCTCCTGTGATGTGTACCACCAGTGTCTCCTGTAATATATGCTCCCCAGCCTCTCCTGTGGTGTGTATGCCCCAGCCTGTCCTGTGTGTGTATGCCCCAGCCATTCCTGTGATGTGTATGCCCCAGCCCCTCCTGTGATGTATATGCCCCAGCCTCTATTGTGATGTATATGCCCCAGCCTCTCTTGAGATGTATATGCCCCAGCGTCTCTTGTGATGTTTATGCCCCAGCCTCTCCTGTGATGTGTATGCCCCAGCCTTTCCTGTGATGTGTATGCCCCAGCCTCTCCTGTGATGTGTATGCCCCAGCCTCTCCTGTGATGTATATACCCCAGCATCTCCTGTGATGTGTATGCCCCATCTTCTCCTGTGATGTTTATCCCCAGTGTCTCCTGTAATATATGCGCCCCAGCCTCTCCTGGGATGTGTATACCTTAACCTTTACTGGGATGTGTATGCCCCAGCATCTCTTGTGATGTGTATGCCCCAGCCTCTCCTGTGATGTATATACCCCAGCCTCTCCTGTGATGTATATACCCCAGCATCTCCTGTTATGTATATACCCCAGCATCTCCTGTGATGTGTATGCCCCAGCCTCTTCTGGGATGTGTATGCCCCAGCCTCTCCTGTGATGTCTATACCCCAGCCTCTCCTGTGATGTATATGCCCCAGCCTCTCCTGTGATGTATATGACCCAACCTCTTCTGTGATGTATATACCCCAGCCTCTCCTGTGATGTATATGCCCCAGCCTCTCCTGTGATGTATATGACCCAGCCTCTCCTGTGATGTGTATGCCCCAGCCTCTCCTGTGATGTGTACCCCCAGTGTCTCCTGTAATATATGCGCCCCAGCCTCTCCTGTGGTGTGTATGCCCCAGCCTCTCCTGTGTGTGTATGCCCCAGCCATTCCTGTGATGTGTATGCCCCAGCCCCTCCTGTGATGTATATGCCCCAGCCTCTCTTGTGATGTATATGGCCCAGCCTCTCCTGTGATGTTTATTCCCCCAGCCTCTCATGTGATGTGTATGCCCCAGCCTCTCCTGTGGTGTGTATGCCCCAGCCTCTCCTATGATGTGTATGTCCCAGCCTCTCCTGTGATGTGTATCCCCAGTGTCTCCTGTAATATATGCGCCCCAGCCTCTCCTGGGATGTATATGCCCCAACCTTTCCTGGGATGTGTATGCCCCTGCCTCTTCTGGGATGTGTATGCCCCAACCTCTCCTGTGATGTATATACCCCAGCCTCTCCTGTGATGTATATGCCCCATCCTCTCCTGTCATGTATATGCCCCAGCCTCTCCTGTGATTTATATACCCCAGCATCTCCTGTGATGTGTACCACCAGTGTCTCCTGTAATATATGCTCCCCAGCCTCTCCTGTGGTGTGTATGCCCCAGCCTCTCCTGTGTGTGTATGCCCCGGCTATTCCTGTGATGTGTATGCCCCAGTCCCTCCTATGATGTATATGCCCCAGCCTCTCTTGTGATTTATATGTCATGGCCTCTCTTGTGATGTATATGCCCCAGCCTCTCTTGTGATGTTTATGCCCCAGCCTCTCCTGTGATGTGTATGCCCCAGCCTCTCCTGTGATGTGTATGCCCCAGCCTCTCCTGTGATGTGTATGCCCCAGCCTCTCCTGTGATCTGTATGCCCCAGCCTCTCCTGTGATGTTTATACTCCAGCATCTCCTGTGATGTGTATGCCCCATCTTCTCCTGTGATGTTTATCCCCAGTGTCTCCTGTAATATATGCTCCCCAGCCTCTCCTGTGGTGTGTATGCCCCAGCCTCCCCTGTGTGTGTATTACCCAGCCATTCCTGTGATGTGTATGCCCCAGCCCCTCCTATGATGTATATGCCCCAGACTCTCTTTTGATGTATATGCCCCTGCCTCTCTTGTGATGTATATGCCTTAGCCTCTCTTGTGATGTTTATGCCCCAGCATCTCCTGTGATGTATATGCCCCAGCCTCTCCTGTGATGTGTATGCCCCAGCCTCTCCTGTGATCTGTATGCCCCAGCCTCTCCTGTTATGTATATACCCCAGCATCTCATGTGATGTGTATGCCCCATCTTCTCCTGTGATGTTTATCCCCAGTGTCTCCTGTAATATATGCGCCCCAGCCTCTCCTGGGATGTGTATACCCCAACCTTTACTGGGATGTGTATGCCCCAGCATCTCTTGTGATGTGTATGCCCCAGCCTCTCCTGTGATGTATATACCCCAGCCTCTCCTGTGATGTATATACCCCAGCATCTCCTGTGATGTATATACCCCAGCATCTCCTGTGATGTGCATGCTCCAGCCTCTTCTGTGATGTATATACCCCAGCATTTCTTGTGATGTGTATGCCCCAGCCTCTCTTGTGATGTGTATGCCCCAGCCTCTCCTGTGATGTGTATGCCCCAGCCTCTCCTGTGATGTATATGCCCCAGCCTCTCCTGTGATGTATATGCCCCAGCCTCTCCTGTGGTGTATATGCCCCAGCCTCTCCTGTGATGTATATACCCCAGCATCTCCTGTGATGTATATACCCCAGCATCTCCTGTGATGTATATACTCACAGCATTTCCTGTGATGTGTATGCTCCCAGCATCTCCTGTGATGTATATACCCCAGCATCACCTGTGATGTGCATGCCCCAGCCTCTCCTGTTATGTATATGCCCCAGCCTCTCCTGTGATGTATATACCCCAGCATGTCCTGTGATGTATATACCCCAGAATCTCCTGTGATGTGTATTCCCCAGCCTCTCCTGTGATGTGTACCTCCAGTGTCTCCTGTAATATATGCGCCCCAGCGTCTCCTGTGATGTGTTTACCCCCAGTCTCTCTCGACCGAGAGAAACCTGGAAGAGCAGTTGTGAGAAGCAATATGATCAATATCACCAAACATCACAGCCTCAACCAAAGAGAAGTTGCTCCGGCCATCACAGTAGGGGTGAGTTAATTGTTTGACCAAATCTAGCAAGGTAGTTTTCAAGTTGATAATTTTGTGCTGCCCCCAATGGTTGGTAGAATGGCCCCCGGCAGTAAAAAGGTTCCCCACCCCTGATGTAGGACATGATCAATATCCACACAAAGTATGAAAGCTCAAAATTGATTTATTCATTAGTTCATAAAAATTCACTTATAAATAACAATCAATTCAAGGAGGTGCTGCCAGCTAATGCAGGGTAAAAATAGAAAAATAAATAGGGTCACAGTAATATCCTTTAGAACAGGGGTGGGGAACCTTTTTACTGTTGGGGGCCATTTGGAAATTTCTACCAACCTTCAGGGGCCGCAAAAATTATCAATGTCAAAATTACCCAGCTACATTTGGTCAAACAATTAATTAACTGACCCCTACTGTGGTGGTTGGAGCTGCTTCTCTTTGGTGCGGTGAAATTGATTATGTTGCTTCTCACAACTGCTTTTCCAGGATTGTCTTGGTCTGGAGCGCAGTCAACTCTTTGTGATAGTAAGATTGGTAAATCATATACATCACATAACAGACACTGGGACTGCTGTACATACATCACAGGAGGGGCTGGGGGCATATACATCACATAGGAGACGCTGGGACTGCTGTATATACGTCACATAGAAGACGTTGGGTCTGCTGTATATACATTACAGGAGATGCCCCAGCCCCTCCTGTGAGGTATATGCCCCAGCCCCTCCAGTGATTTGTATGACCCAGCCCCTCCTGTGATGTATATGCCCCAGCCTTTCCTGGGATTTGTATGACCCAGCCCTTCCTGTAATGTATATGCCCCAGCCCTTCCTGTGATATATATGCCCCAGCCTCTCCTCTGATGTGTATGCCCCCAGTGTCTCCAATGTGATGTATTTACCTCATCACCTCCTGTGATGTATATGGCCCCAGCATCTCCAACGTGATGTATATGCCCATCCCCTCATGTGATGTATATTCCCCCAGCGTCTCCTGTGATCTGTATGCTCCAGCCCCCGCCTGTGATATATACATCACAGGAGATGCTGGGGGCATAAACATCACAGTAGCTGCTGTGGCATATACATCACAGGAGGGGCTGGGAGCATATACATCACAAGAGAGGCTGAGAGCATGTACATCACTGGGGGGGCTGAGGACATATACATCACTGGGAGGCAAAGATATTTCTTTGGGGCACAGACAGCATTTGGGGGCACATACATCACTGGAGGAGCACAGTAATCACTGGAGGAGCACAGACAGCAGTATGGGGTGGCACAGACAGCACAGAGGGGGCACAGACAGCACTGGGGGGGCACAGACAGCAATGGGGAGCACAGACAGCAATGGGGGGGGTCACAGACAGTACTGGTGGGGGTACAGACAGTACTTGTGGGGGCACAGACATCACTGGGGGCACGAACAGCACTAGTGGGGCACAGACAGCACTAGGGGGCACTGTGGGAAACGAACAACACTTGTGGAGCATGGACAGCATAAGGGAGCATGGACATGGGGGGGGCACGGCATTGGGAGTTGTACACAGCACTGGGGGAAGGGGGAGGAGGGGCACACAGCCCTAGGGGAGCAGTGGGCACACAGCCCTGGGGGAGGGGAACAGCACAGAGCACTAGAGGGGAGGCACATAGCCCTGGTGGGGGGCACACAACCCTGGTGGAGCAGGCACAGGGCACAGCATGCACATTATATAGTGCTCTGCTACATGCACATATATACAGTGCTCTGCATCATGCACAATATATACAGTGCTCCGCAGCATGCACAATCTATATAGTGCTCCGCAGCATGCACAATATATACAGTGCTCTGCATCATGCAAAATATATACAGTGCTTTGGAGCGTGCACAATATATACAGTGCTTTGCTACATGGACAATATATACAGTGCTCTGCAGCATGCACAATATATAGGAAGGATGGGGGCACATCCAGGGTGGGGACTCTAGGAAGGATGGGTGGGGGCCACATCCAGGGTGGGGACTGTAGGAAGGATGGATGGGGGCTACATCCATGGTGGGGACTGTAGGAAGGATGGATGGGGGCACATCCAGGGTGGGGACTGTAGGAAGGATGGATGAGAGCACATCCAGGGTGAGCACTGTAGGAAGGATGGATGGGGGCTACATACAGGGTGGGGACTGTAGGAAGGATAGATGGGGGCACATCCAGGGTGGGGACTGTAGGAAGGATAGATGGGGGCACATCCAGGGTGGGGACTGTAGAAAGGATGGATGGGGGCACATCCAGGGTGGGGACTGTAGGAAGGATGGATGAGGGAACATCTAGGGTGGGGACTGTGGGAAGGATGGATGAGGGTACATCCAGGGTGGGGACTGTAGGAAGGATGGATGGGGGCACATCCAGGGTGGGGACTGTAGGAAGGATGGGTGAGGGCCACATCCAGGGTGGGGACTGTAGGAAGGATGGATGAGGGCACATCCAGGGTGGGGACTCTAGGAAGGATGGGTGGGGGCCACATCCAGGGTGGGGACTGTAGGAAGGATGGATGAGGGCACATCCAGGGTGGGGACTGTAGGAAGGATGGATGGGGGCACATCGAGGGTGTCACGCTCCCCGGCTTCCCTGCCATGCTCCCCGCCTCTCCTGCCATGCTCCCCGGCTCCCCTGCCATGCTTGCCCGCTCTCATGTCACGCTCCGCCGCTCCCGTGCCATGCTTCCCGGTCCCCCGCTCCACAGCCTCCATGCTTCCTCACCTGTGTCCTCCAGGCAACCCGGCCCCCGCTCCCGGCGCCCGTCGGCAATGCTGAGCCAGCCCGGCACTCCTGCCTCCTGTACACCGCTCCCTGCTCTGGCTTCTGGCACCCGGGCCTCGCGCATGCGCATTAGGGCGCGCGCGCGGTCATTGACCCTCTCTTAAAGGGCCTGCGTCCTCCAACAGGATATTGAAGAATCAGGTACAGGGTATATAGGGAGATCCTTTCCAAGTGGGCGGGGCCTGTTCTTCGTGTTTGCTAAGCTAGGAGTCAGGTCTCCCTGTGTCTTGTTCCATACTTACCTATCTCTCTTGTAGAGTCGCTCCTGTCTCGCCAACCGGTCCTGACGATTCCCGAACCCCGAACGGTGATGGTCCGCCATCTCGTCAGTCCCTACCATCTCCGATCCCTGGATCCGTGTGGTGACCCACCTCCTCGCTCCGTTGGTTCCGGATTCTGCCTGACATCATCTCGGCCTCCGAACCTGAGCTCCGTCACCCGGACTACCTTCAGAGACTCCGTGGTCCCAGTGACTTCTTCACTCCACTCCTCTGAACGGACTGTCCTGCTACCCGTAGTGCTCCGGCTACCGGGCACCTTGCCCTCGGTGAGGTGTTCACCCCAGTGGATCCACCTCCTGGGCCTACCCGTCCTCCTGGTCCTAACAGAGGGTGAGCACTGTAGGAAGGATGGATGGGGGCACATCCAGGGTGGGGACTGTAGGAAGGATGGATGGGGGCACATCCAGGGTGGGGACTGTAGGAAGGATGGATGAGGGCACATCTAGGGTGGGGACTTTGGGAAGGATGGATGAGGGCACATCCAGGGTGGGGACTGTAGGAAGGATGGATGAGGGCACATCTAGGGTGGGGACTGTGGGAAGGATGGATGAGGACACATCCAGGGTGGGGACTGTAGGAAGGATGGATGAGGGCACATCCAGGGTGGGGACTGTAGGAAGGATGGATGGGGGCACATCCAGGGTCGGGACTGTAGGAAGGATGGATGGGGGCACATCCAGGGTGGGGACTGTAGAAAGGATGGATGGGGGCACATCCAGGGTGGGGACTGTAGGAAGGATGGATGGGGGCACATCCAGGGTGGGGACTGTAGGAAGGATAGATGGGGGCACATCCAGGGTGGGGACTGTGGGAAGGATGGATGAGGGCACATCCAGGGTGGGGACTGTAGGAAGGATGGATGAGGGCACATTCAGGGTGGGGACTGTAGGAAGGATGGACGGGGGCACATCTAGGGTGGGGACTGTAGGAAGGATGGATGAGGGCACATCCAGGGTGGGGACTGTAGGATGGATGGATGGGGGCACATCCAGGGTGAGGACTGTAGGAAGGATGGATGGGGGCACATCCAGGGTGGGGACTGTAGGAAGGATGGATGGGGGCACATCCAAGGTGGGGACTGTAGGAAGGATGGATGGGGGCACATCCAGGGTGGGGACTGTAGGAAGGATGGGTGGGGGCCACATCCAGGGTGGGGACTGTAGGAAGGATGGATGAGGGCACATCCAGGGTGGGGACTGTGGGAAGGATGGATGAGGGCACATCCAGGGTGGGGACTGTAGGAAGGATGGATGAGGGCACATCCAGGGTGGGGACTGTAGGAAGGATGGATGAGGGCACATCTAGGGTGGGGACTGTGGGAAGGATGGATGAGGACACATCCAGAGTGGGGACTGTAGGAAGGATGGATGAGGGCACATCCAGGGTGGGGACTGTAGGAAGGATGGATGAGGGCACATCCAGGGTGGGGAATGTAGGAAGGATGGATGGGGGCACATCTAGGGTGGGGACTGTAGGAAGGATGGATGAGCGCACATCCAGGGTGGGGACTGTAGGATGGATGGATGGGGCCACATCCAGGGTGGGGACTGTAGGAAGGATGGATGAGGGCACATCCAGGGTGGGGACTGTAGGAAGGATTGATGGGGGCACATCGAGGGTGAGCACTGTAGGAAGGATGGATGGGGGCACATCCAGGGTGGGGACTGTAGGAAGGATGGATGGGGGCACATCCAGGGTGGGGACTGTAGGAAGGATGGATGAGGGCACATCTAGGGTGGGGACTGTGGGAAGGATGGATGAGGGCACATCCAGGGTGGGGACTGTAGGAAGGATGGATGAGGGCACATCTAGGGTGGGGACTGTGGGAAGGATGGATGAGGACACATCCAGGGTGGGGACTGTAGGAAGGATGGATGGGGGCACATCCAGGGTCGGGACTGTAGGAAGGATGGAGGGGGACACATCCAGGGTGGGGACTGTAGGAAGGATGGATGGGGGCACATCCAGGGTGGGGACTGTAGGAAGGATGGATGGGGGCATATCCAGGGTGGGGACTGTAGGAAGGATAAATGGGGGCACATCCAGGGTGGGGACTGTGGGAAGGATGGATGAGGGCACATCCAGGGTGGGGACTGTAGGAAGGATGGATGAGGGCACATCCAGGGTGGGGACTGTAGGAAGGATGGATGGGAGCACATCTAGGGTGGGGACTGTAGGAAGGATGGATGAGGGCACATCCAGGGTGGGGACTGTAGGATGGATGGATGAGGGCACATCCAGGGTGGGGACTGAAAGAAGGATGGATGGGGGCACATCCAGGGTGGGGACTGTAGGAAGGATGGATGGGGGCACATCCAGGGTCGGGACTGTAGGAAGGATGGATGGGGACACATCCAGGGTGGGGACTGTAGGAAGGATGGATGGGGGCACATCCAGGGTGGGGACTGTAGGAAGGATGGATGGGGGCACATCCAGGGTGGTGACTGTAGGAAGGATGGATGAGGGCACATCTAGGGTGGGGACTGTGGGAAGGATGGATGAGGGCACATCCAGGGTCGGGTCTGTAGAAAGGATGGATGGAGGCACATCCAGGGTGGGGACTCTAGGAAGGATGGGTGGGGGCCACTTCCAGGGTGGGGACTGTAGGAAGGATGGATGAGGGCACATCCAGGGTGGGGACTGTAGGAAGGATGGATGGGGGCACATCGAGGGTGAGCACTGTAGGAAGGATGGATGGGGGCACATCCAGTGTGGGGACTGTAGGAAGGATGGATGAGGGCACATCTACGGTGGGGACTGGGGGAAGGATGGATGAGGGCACATCCAGGGTCGGGACTGTAGGAAGGATGGATGGGGGCACATCCAGGGTGGGGACTGTAGGAAGGATGGATGAGGGCACATCTAGGGTGGCGACTTTGGGAAGGATGGATGAGGGCACATCCAGGGTGGGGACTGTAGGAAGGATGGATGAGGGCACATCTAGGGTGGGGACTGTAGGAAGGATGGATGGGGGCACATCCAGGGTGGGGACTGTAGGAAGGATAGATGGGGGCACATCCAGGGTGGGGACTGTGGGAAGGATGGATGAGGGCACATCCAGGGTGGGGACTGTAGGAAGGATGGATGAGGGCACATCCAGGGTGGGGAATGTAGGAAGGATGGATGGGGGCACATCCAGGGTGGGGACTGTAGGAAGGATGGATGAGGGCACATCCAGGGTGGGGACTGTAGGATGGATGGATGGGGGCACATCCAGGGTGGGGACTGTAGGAAGGATGGATGGGGGCACATCCAGTGTGGGGACTGTAGGAAGGATGGATGGGGGCACATCCAGGGTGGGGACAGTAGGAAGGAAGGATGGGGGCACATCCAGGGTGGGGACTCTATGAAGGATGGGTGGGGGCCACATCCAGGGTGGGGACTGTAGGAAGGATGGATGAGGGCACATCCAGGGTGGGGACTGTAGGAAGGATGGATGGGGGCACATCGAGGGTTAGCACTGTAGGAAGGATGGATGGGGGCACATCCAGGGTGGTGACTGTAGGAAAGATGGATGAGGGCACATCCAGGGTGGGGACTGTAGGAAGGATGGATGGGGGCACATCCAGGGTGGGGACTGTAGAATGGATGGATGGGGGCACATCCAGGGTGGGGACTGTAGGAAGGATGGATGAGGGCACATCTAGGGTGGGGACTGTAGGAAGGATGGATGGGGGCACATCCAGGGTGGAGACTGTAGGAAGGATGGATGGGGGCACATCCAGGGTGAGCATTGTAGGAAGGATGGATGAGGGCACATCCAGGGTGGGGACTGTAGGAAGGATGGATGGGGGCACATCCAGGGTGGTGACTGTAGGAAGGATAGATGGGGGCAAATCCAGGGTGGGGACTGTAGGAAGGATGGATGAGGGCACATCCAGAGTGGGGACTGTAGGAAGGATGGATGGGGGCACATCTAGGGTGTGGACTGTAGGAAGGATGGATGGGGGCACATCCAGTGTGGGGACTGTAGGAAGGATGGATGGGGGCACATCCAGGGTGGGGACTCTAGGAAGGATGGGTGGTGGCCACATCCAGGGTGGGGACTGTAGGAAGGATGGATGAGGGCATATCCAGGGTGGGGACTGTAAGAAGGATGGATGGGGGCACATCGAGGGTGAGCACTGTAGGAAGGATGGATGAGGGCACAT
Source organism: Anomaloglossus baeobatrachus (assembly GCF_048569485.1). Classification (NCBI taxonomy): domain Eukaryota; kingdom Metazoa; phylum Chordata; class Amphibia; order Anura; family Aromobatidae; genus Anomaloglossus; species Anomaloglossus baeobatrachus. Next base: position 239,605,435 of record NC_134357.1, on the reverse strand, counting down.
CCAGGGTGGGGACTGTAGGAAGGATGGATGGGGGCACATCCAGGGTGGGGACTGTAGGAAGGATGGATGAGGGCACATATAGGGTGGGGACTGTGGGAAGGATGGATGAGGGCACATCCAGGGTGGGGACTGTAGGAAGGATGGATGAGGGCACATCTAGGGTGGGGACTGTGGGAAGCATGGATGACGACATATCCAGGGTGGGGACTGTAGGAAGGATGGATGAGGGCACATCCAGGGTGGGGACTGTAGAAAGGATGGATGGGGGCACATCCAGGGTCGGGACTGTAGGAAGGATGGATGGGGGCACATCCAGGGTCGGGACTGTAGGAAGGATGGATGGGAGCACATCCAGGGTGGGGACTGTAGGAAGGATGGATGGGGGCACATCCAGGGTGGGGACTGTAGGAAGGATAGATGGGGGCACATCCAGGGTGGGGACTGTAGGAAGGATGGATGAGGGCACATCCAGAGTGGGGACTGTAGGAAGGATGGATGGGGGCACATCCAGGGTGTGGACTGTAGGAAGGATGGATGGGGGCACATCCAGTGTGGGGACTGTAGGAAGGATGGATGGGGGCACATCCAGGGTGGGGACTTTAGGAAGGATGGGTGGGGGCCACATCCAGGGTGGGGACTGTAGGAAGGATGGATGAGGGCACATCCAGGGTGGGGACTGTAGGAAGGATGGATGGGGGCACATCGAGGGTGAGCACTGTAGGAAGGATGGATGGGGGCACATCCAGGGTGGGGACTGTAGGAAGGATGGATGGGGACACATCCAGGGTGGGGACTGTAGGAAGGATGGATGAGGGCACATCTAGGGTGGGGACTGTGGGAAGGATGGATGAGGGCACATCCAGGGTGGGGACTGTAGGAAGGATGGATGAGGGCACATCTAGGGTGGGGACTGTGGGAAGGATGGATGAGGACACATCCAGGGTGGGGACTGTAGGAAGGATGGATGAGGGCACATCCAGGGTGGGGACTGTAGGAAGGATGGATGGGGGCACATCCAGGGTCGGGACTGTAGGAAGGATGGATGGGGGCACATCCAGGGTCGGGACTGTAGGAAGGATGGATGGGGGCACATCCAGGGTGGGGACTGTAGGAAGGATGGAAGGGGGCACATCCAGGGTGGGGACTGTAAGAATGATGGATGGGGGCACATCCAGGGTGGGGACTGTAGGAAGGATGGATGGGGGCACATCCAGGGTGGGGACTGTAGGAAGGATGGTTGGGGGCACATCCAGGGTGAGCATTGTAGGAAGGATGGATGAGGGCACATCCAGGGTGGGGACTGTAGGAAGGATGGATGAGGGCACATCCAGGGTGGGGACTGTAGGAAGGATGGATGGGGGCACATCCAGGGTGGGGACTGTAGGAAGGATGGATGAGGGCACATCCAGGGTGGGGACTGTAGGAAGGATGGGTGAGGGTACATCCAGGGTGGGGACTGTAGGAAGGATGGGTGAGGGCACATCCAAGGTGGAGGCTGTAGGAAGGATGGATGGGGGTACATCCAGGGTGGGGACTGTAGGAAGGATGGATGGGGGCACATCGAGGGTGAGCACTGTAGGAAGGATGGATGGGGGCACATCCAGGGTGGGGACTGTAGGAAGGATGGATGGGGGCACATCCAGGGTGGGGACTGTAGGAAGGATGGATGGGGGCACATCCAGGGTGGGGACTGTAGGAAGGATGGATGAGGGCACATCTAGGGTGGGGACTGTGGGAAGGATGGATGAGGGCACATCCAGGGTGGGGACTGTAGGAAGGATGGATGGGGGCACATCCAGGGTCGGGACTGTAGGAAGGATGGATGGGGCACATCCAGGGTGGGGACTGTAGGAAGGATGGATGAGGGCACATCTAGGGTGAGCACTGTAGGAAGGATGGATGGGGGCACATCCAGGGTGGGGACTGTAGGAAGGATGGATGGGGGCACATCCAGGGTGGGGACTGTAGGAAGGATGGATGGGGGCACATCGAGGGTGGGGACTGTAGGAAGGATGGATGAGGGCACATCTAGGGTGGGGACTGTAGGAAGGATGGATGAGGGCACATCTAGGGTGGGGACTGTAGGAAGGATGGATGAGGGCACATCCAGGGTGGGGACTGTAGGAAGGATGGATGAGGGCACATCTAGGGTGTGGACTGTAGGAAGGATGGGTGAGGGTACATCCAGGGTGGGGACTGTAGGAAGGATGGGTGAGGGCACATCCAAGGTGGAGGCTGTAGGAAGGATGGATGGGGGCACATCCAGGGTGGGGACTGTAGGAAGGATGGATGAGGGCACATCCAGGGTGGGGACTGTAGGAAGGATGGGTGAGGGTACATCCAGGGTGGGGACTGTAGGAAGGATGGGTGAGGGCACATCCAAGGTGGAGGCTGTAGGAAGGATGGATGGGGGCACATCCAGGGTGAGGACTGTAGGAAGGATGGATGGGGGCACATCGAGGGTGAGCACTGTAGGAAGGATGGATGGGGGCACATCCAGGGTGGGGACTGTAGGAAGGATGGATGGGGGCACATCCAGGGTGGGGACTGTAGGAAGGATGGATGGGGGCACATCCAGGGTGGGGACTGTAGGAAGGATGGATGAGGGCACATCTAGGGTGGGGACTGTGGGAAGGATGGATGAGGGCACATCCAGGGTGGGGACTGTAGGAAGGATGGATGGGGGCACATCCAGGGTCGGGACTGTAGGAAGGATGGATGGGGCACATCCAGGGTGGGGACTGTAGGAAGGATGGATGAGGGCACATCTAGGGTGAGCACTGTAGGAAGGATGGATGGGGGCACATCCAGGGTGGGGACTGTAGGAAGGATGGATGGGGGCACATCCAGGGTGGGGACTGTAGGAAGGATGGATGGGGGCACATCGAGGGTGGGGACTGTAGAAAGGATGGATGAGGGCACATCTAGGGTGGGGACTGTAGGAAGGATGGATGAGGGCACATCTAGGGTGGGGACTGTAGGAAGGATGGATGAGGGCACATCCAGGGTGGGGACTGTAGGAAGGATGGATGAGGGCACATCTAGGGTGTGGACTGTAGGAAGGATGGATGGGGGCACTTCCAGGGTGGGGACTGTAGGAAGGATGGATGAGGGCACATCCAGGGTGGGGACTGTAGGAGGGATGGATGGGGGCACATCCAGGGTCGGGACTGTAGGAAGGATGGATGGGAGCACATCCAGGGTCGGGACTGTAGGAAGGATGGATGGGAGCACATCCAGGGTGGGGACTGTAGGAAGGATGGATGGGGGCACATCCAGGGTGGGGACTGTAGGAAGGATAGATGGGGGCACATCCAGGGTGGGGACTGTAGGAAGGATGGATGAGGGCACATCCAGAGTGGGGACTGTAGGAAGGATGGATGGGGGCACATCCAGGGTGTGGACTGTAGGAAGGATGGATGGGGGCACATCCAGTGTGGGGACTGTAGGAAGGATGGATGGGGGCACATCCAGGGTGGGGACTTTAGGAAGGATGGGTGGGGGCCACATCCAGGGTGGGGACTGTAGGAAGGATGGATGAGGGCACATCCAGGTTGGGGACTGTAGGAAGGATGGATGGGGGCACATCGAGGGTGAGCACTGTAGGAAGGATGGATGGGGGCACATCCAGGGTGGGGACTGTAGGAAGGATGGATGGGGGCACATCCAGGGTGGGGACTGTAGGAAGGATGGATGAGGGCACATCTAGGGTGGGGACTGTGGGAAAGATGGATGAGGGCACATCCAGGGTGGGGACTGTAGGAAGGATGGATGAGGGCACATCTAGGGTGGGGACTGTGGGAAGGATGGATGAGGACACATCCAGTGTGGGGACTGTAGGAAGGATGGATGGGGGCACATCCAGGGTGGGGACTTTAGGAAGGATGGGTGGGGGCCACATCCAGGGTGGGGACTGTAGGAAGGATGGATGAGGGCACATCCAGGGTGGGGACTGTAGGAAGGATGGATGGGGGCACATCGAGGGTGAGCACTGTAGGAAGGATGGATGGGGGCACATCCAGGGTGGGGACTGTAGGAAGGATGGATGGGGACACATCCAGGGTGGGGACTGTAGGAAGGATGGATGAGGGCACATCTAGGGTGGGGACTGTGGGAAGGATGGATGAGGGCACATCCAGGGTGGGGACTGTAGGAAGGATGGATGAGGGCACATCTAGGGTGGGGACTGTGGGAAGGATGGATGAGGACACATCCAGGGTGGGGACTGTAGGAAGGATGGATGAGGGCACATCCAGGGTGGGGACTGTAGGAAGGATGGATGGGGGCACATCCAGGGTCGGGACTGTAGGAAGGATGGATGGGGGCACATCCAGGGTCGGGACTGTAGGAAGGATGGATGGGGGCACATCCAGGGTGGGGACTGTAGGAAGGATGGAAGGGGGCACATCCAGGGTGGGGACTGTAAGAATGATGGATGGGGGCACATCCAGGGTGGGGACTGTAGGAAGGATGGATGGGGGCACATCCAGGGTGGGGACTGTAGGAAGGATGGTTGGGGGCACATCCAGGGTGAGCATTGTAGGAAGGATGGATGAGGGCACATCCAGGGTGGGGACTGTAGGAAGGATGGATGAGGGCACATCCAGGGTGGGGACTGTAGGAAGGATGGATGGGGGCACATCCAGGGTGGGGACTGTAGGAAGGATGGATGAGGGCACATCCAGGGTGGGGACTGTAGGAAGGATGGGTGAGGGTACATCCAGGGTGGGGACTGTAGGAAGGATGGGTGAGGGCACATCCAGGGTGGAGGCTGTAGGAAGGATGGATGGGGGCACATCCAGGGTGGGGACTGTAGGAAGGATGGATGGGGGCACATCGAGGGTGAGCACTGTAGGAAGGATGGATGGGGGCACATCCAGGGTGGGGACTGTAGGAAGGATGGATGGGGGCACATCCAGGGTGGGGACTGTAGGAAGGATGGATGGGGGCACATCCAGGGTGGGGACTGTAGGAAGGATGGATGAGGGCACATCTAGGGTGGGGACTGTGGGAAGGATGGATGAGGGCACATCCAGGGTGGGGACTGTAGGAAGGATGGATGGGGGCACATCCAGGGTCGGGACTGTAGGAAGGATGGATGGGGCACATCCAGGGTGGGGACTGTAGGAAGGATGGATGAGGGCACATCTAGGGTGAGCACTGTAGGAAGGATGGATGGGGGCACATCCAGGGTGGGGACTGTAGGAAGGATGGATGGGGGCACATCCAGGGTGGGGACTGTAGGAAGGATGGATGGGGGCACATCGAGGGTGGGGACTGTAGGAAGGATGGATGAGGGCACATCTAGGGTGGGGACTGTAGGAAGGATGGATGAGGGCACATCTAGGGTGGGGACTGTAGGAAGGATGGATGAGGGCACATCCAGGGTGGGGACTGTAGGAAGGATGGATGAGGGCACATCTAGGGTGTGGACTGTAGGAAGGATGGATGGGGGCACTTCCAGGGTGGGGACTGTAGGAAGGATGGATGAGGGCACATCCAGGGTGGGGACTGTAGGAAGGATGGATGGGGGCACATCCAGGGTCGGGACTGTAGGAAGGATGGATGGGAGCACATCCAGGGTCGGGACTGTAGGAAGGATGGATGGGAGCACATCCAGGGTGGGGACTGTAGGAAGGATGGATGGGGGCACATCCAGGGTGGTGACTGTAGGAAAGATGGATGAGGGCACATCCAGGGTGGGGGCTGTAGGAAGGATGGATGGGGGCACATCCAGGGTGGGGACTGTAGAATGGATGGATGGGGGCACATCCAGGGTGGGGACTGTAGGAAGGATGGATGAGGGCACATCTAGGGTGGGGACTGTAGGAAGGATGGATGGGGGCACATCCAGGGTGGAGACTGTAGGAAGGATGGATGGGGGCACATCCAGGGTGAGCATTGTAGGAAGGATGGATGAGGGCACATCCAGGGTGGGGACTGTAGGAAGGATGGATGGGGGCACATCCAGGGTGGTGACTGTAGGAAGGATAGATGGGGGCAAATCCAGGGTGGGGACTGTAGGAAGGATGGATGAGGGCACATCCAGAGTGGGGACTGTAGGAAGGATGGATGGGGGCACATCTAGGGTGTGGACTGTAGGAAGGATGGATGGGGGCACATCCAGTGTGGGGACTGTAGGAAGGATGGATGGGGGCACATCCAGGGTGGGGACTCTAGGAAGGATGGGTGGTGGCCACATCCAGGGTGGGGACTGTAGGAAGGATGGATGAGGGCACATCCAGGGTGGGGACTGTAAGAAGGATGGATGGGGGCACATCGAGGGTGAGCACTGTAGGAAGGATGGATGAGGGCACATCCAGGGTGGGGACTGTAGGAAGGATGGATGGGGGCACATCCAGGGTGGGGACTGTAGGAAGGATGGATGAGGGCACATATAGGGTGGGGACTGTGGGAAGGATGGATGAGGGCACATCCAGGGTGGGGACTGTAGGAAGGATGGATGAGGGCACATCTAGGGTGGGGACTGTGGGAAGGATGGATGACGACATATCCAGGGTGGGGACTGTAGGAAGGATGGATGAGGGCACATCCAGGGTGGGGACTGTAGAAAGGATGGATGGGGGCACATCCAGGGTCGGGACTGTAGGAAGGATGGATGGGGGCACATCCAGGGTCGGGACTGTAGGAAGGATGGATGGGAGCACATCCAGGGTGGGGACTGTAGGAAGGATGGATGGGGGCACATCCAGGGTGGGGACTGTAGGAAGGATAGATGGGGGCACATCCAGGGTGGGGACTGTAGGAAGGATGGATGAGGGCACATCCAGAGTGGGGACTGTAGGAAGGATGGATGGGGGCACATCCAGGGTGTGGACTGTAGGAAGGATGGATGGGGGCACATCCAGTGTGGGGACTGTAGGAAGGATGGATGGGGGCACATCCAGGGTGGGGACTTTAGGAAGGATGGGTGGGGGCCACATCCAGGGTGGGGACTGTAGGAAGGATGGATGAGGGCACATCCAGGGTGGGGACTGTAGGAAGGATGGATGGGGGCACATCGAGGGTGAGCACTGTAGGAAGGATGGATGGGGGCACATCCAGGGTGGGGACTGTAGGAAGGATGGATGGGGACACATCCAGGGTGGGGACTGTAGGAAGGATGGATGAGGGCACATCTAGGGTGGGGACTGTGGGAAGGATGGATGAGGGCACATCCAGGGTGGGGACTGTAGGAAGGATGGATGAGGGCACATCTAGGGTGGGGACTGTGGGAAGGATGGATGAGGACACATCCAGGGTGGGGACTGTAGGAAGGATGGATGAGGGCACATCCAGGGTGGGGACTGTAGGAAGGATGGATGGGGGCACATCCAGGGTCGGGACTGTAGGGAGGATGGATGGGGGCACATCCAGGGTCGGGACTGTAGGAAGGATGGATGGGGGCACATCCAGGGTGGGGACTGTAGGAAGGATGGAAGGGGGCACATCCAGGGTGGGGACTGTAAGAATGATGGATGGGGGCACATCCAGGGTGGGGACTGTAGGAAGGATGGATGGGGGCACATCCAGGGTGGGGACTGTAGGAAGGATGGTTGGGGGCACATCCAGGGTGAGCATTGTAGGAAGGATGGATGAGGGCACATCCAGGGTGGGGACTGTAGGAAGGATGGATGAGGGCACATCCAGGGTGGGGACTGTAGGAAGGATGGATGGGGGCACATCCAGGGTGGGGACTGTAGGAAGGATGGATGAGGGCACATCCAGGGTGGGGACTGTAGGAAGGATGGGTGAGGGTACATCCAGGGTGGGGACTGTAGGAAGGATGGGTGAGGGCACATCCAAGGTGGAGGCTGTAGGAAGGATGGATGGGGGCACATCCAGGGTGGGGACTGTAGGAAGGATGGATGGGGGCACATCGAGGGTGAGCACTGTAGGAAGGATGGATGGGGGCACATCCAGGGTGGGGACTGTAGGAAGGATGGATGGGGGCACATCCAGGGTGGGGACTGTAGGAAGGATGGATGGGGGCACATCCAGGGTGGGGACTGTAGGAAGGATGGATGAGGGCACATCTAGGGTGGGGACTGTGGGAAGGATGGATGAGGGCACATCCAGGGTGGGGACTGTAGGAAGGATGGATGGGGGCACATCCAGGGTCGGGACTGTAGGAAGGATGGATGGGGCACATCCAGGGTGGGGACTGTAGGAAGGATGGATGAGGGCACATCTAGGGTGAGCACTGTAGGAAGGATGGATGGGGGCACATCCAGGGTGGGGACTGTAGGAAGGATGGATGGGGGCACATCCAGGGTGGGGACTGTAGGAAGGATGGATGGGGGCACATCGAGGGTGGGGACTGTAGGAAGGATGGATGAGGGCACATCTAGGGTGGGGACTGTAGGAAGGATGGATGAGGGCACATCTAGGGTGGGGACTGTAGGAAGGATGGATGAGGGCACATCCAGGGTGGGGACTGTAGGAAGGATGGATGAGGGCACATCTAGGGTGTGGACTGTAGGAAGGATGGGTGAGGGTACATCCAGGGTGGGGACTGTAGGAAGGATGGGTGAGGGCACATCCAAGGTGGAGGCTGTAGGAAGGATGGATGGGGGCACATCCAGGGTGGGGACTGTAGGAAGGATGGATGAGGGCACATCCAGGGTGGGGACTGTAGGAAGGATGGGTGAGGGTACATCCAGGGTGGGGACTGTAGGAAGGATGGGTGAGGGCACATCCAAGGTGGAGGCTGTAGGAAGGATGGATGGGGGCACATCCAGGGTGAGGACTGTAGGAAGGATGGATGGGGGCACATCGAGGGTGAGCACTGTAGGAAGGATGGATGGGGGCACATCCAGGGTGGGGACTGTAGGAAGGATGGATGGGGGCACATCCAGGGTGGGGACTGTAGGAAGGATGGATGGGGGCACATCCAGGGTGGGGACTGTAGGAAGGATGGATGAGGGCACATCTAGGGTGGGGACTGTGGGAAGGATGGATGAGGGCACATCCAGGGTGGGGACTGTAGGAAGGATGGATGGGGGCACATCCAGGGTCGGGACTGTAGGAAGGATGGATGGGGCACATCCAGGGTGGGGACTGTAGGAAGGATGGATGAGGGCACATCTAGGGTGAGCACTGTAGGAAGGATGGATGGGGGCACATCCAGGGTGGGGACTGTAGGAAGGATGGATGGGGGCACATCCAGGGTGGGGACTGTAGGAAGGATGGATGGGGGCACATCGAGGGTGGGGACTGTAGGAAGGATGGATGAGGGCACATCTAGGGTGGGGACTGTAGGAAGGATGGATGAGGGCACATCTAGGGTGGGGACTGTAGGAAGGATGGATGAGGGCACATCCAGGGTGGGGACTGTAGGAAGGATGGATGAGGGCACATCTAGGGTGTGGACTGTAGGAAGGATGGATGGGGGCACTTCCAGGGTGGGGACTGTAGGAAGGATGGATGAGGGCACATCCAGGGTGGGGACTGTAGGAAGGATGGATGGGGGCACATCCAGGGTCGGGACTGTAGGAAGGATGGATGGGAGCACATCCAGGGTCGGGACTGTAGGAAGGATGGATGGGAGCACATCCAGGGTGGGGACTGTAGGAAGGATGGATGGGGGCACATCCAGGGTGGGGACTGTAGGAAGGATAGATGGGGGCACATCCAGGGTGGGGACTGTAGGAAGGATGGATGAGGGCACATCCAGAGTGGGGACTGTAGGAAGGATGGATGGGGGCACATCCAGGGTGTGGACTGTAGGAAGGATGGATGGGGGCACATCCAGTGTGGGGACTGTAGGAAGGATGGATGGGGGCACATCCAGGGTGGGGACTTTAGGAAGGATGGGTGGGGGCCACATCCAGGGTGGGGACTGTAGGAAGGATGGATGAGGGCACATCCAGGTTGGGGACTGTAGGAAGGATGGATGGGGGCACATCGAGGGTGAGCACTGTAGGAAGGATGGATGGGGGCACATCCAGGGTGGGGGACTGTAGGAAGGATGGATGGGGGCACATCCAGGGTGGGGACTGTAGGAAGGATGGATGAGGGCACATCTAGGGTGGGGACTGTGGGAAAGATGGATGAGGGCACATCCAGGGTGGGGACTGTAGGAAGGATGGATGAGGGCACATCTAGGGTGGGGACTGTGGGAAGGATGGATGAGGACACATCCAGTGTGGGGACTGTAGGAAGGATGGATGGGGGCACATCCAGGGTGGGGACTTTAGGAAGGATGGGTGGGGGCCACATCCAGGGTGGGGACTGTAGGAAGGATGGATGAGGGCACATCCAGGGTGGGGACTGTAGGAAGGATGGATGGGGGCACATCGAGGGTGAGCACTGTAGGAAGGATGGATGGGGGCACATCCAGGGTGGGGACTGTAGGAAGGATGGATGGGGACACATCCAGGGTGGGGACTGTAGGAAGGATGGATGAGGGCACATCTAGGGTGGGGACTGTGGGAAGGATGGATGAGGGCACATCCAGGGTGGGGACTGTAGGAAGGATGGATGAGGGCACATCTAGGGTGGGGACTGTGGGAAGGATGGATGAGGACACATCCAGGGTGGGGACTGTAGGAAGGATGGATGAGGGCACATCCAGGGTGGGGACTGTAGGAAGGATGGATGGGGGCACATCCAGGGTCGGGACTGTAGGAAGGATGGATGGGGGCACATCCAGGGTGGGGACTGTAGGAAGGATGGAAGGGGGCACATCCAGGGTGGGGACTGTAAGAATGATGGATGGGGGCACATCCAGGGTGGGGACTGTAGGAAGGATGGATGGGGGCACATCCAGGGTGGGGACTGTAGGAAGGATGGTTGGGGGCACATCCAGGGTGAGCATTGTAGGAAGGATGGATGAGGGCACATCCAGGGTGGGGACTGTAGGAAGGATGGATGAGGGCACATCCAGGGTGGGGACTGTAGGAAGGATGGATGGGGGCACATCCAGGGTGGGGACTGTAGGAAGGATGGATGAGGGCACATCCAGGGTGGGGACTGTAGGAAGGATGGGTGAGGGTACATCCAGGGTGGGGACTGTAGGAAGGATGGGTGAGGGCACATCCAGGGTGGAGGCTGTAGGAAGGATGGATGGGGGCACATCCAGGGTGGGGACTGTAGGAAGGATGGATGGGGGCACATCGAGGGTGAGCACTGTAGGAAGGATGGATGGGGGCACATCCAGGGTGGGGACTGTAGGAAGGATGGATGGGGGCACATCCAGGGTGGGGACTGTAGGAAGGATGGATGGGGGCACATCCAGGGTGGGGACTGTAGGAAGGATGGATGAGGGCACATCTAGGGTGGGGACTGTGGGAAGGATGGATGAGGGCACATCCAGGGTGGGGACTGTAGGAAGGATGGATGGGGGCACATCCAGGGTCGGGACTGTAGGAAGGATGGATGGGGCACATCCAGGGTGGGGACTGTAGGAAGGATGGATGAGGGCACATCTAGGGTGAGCACTGTAGGAAGGATGGATGGGGGCACATCCAGGGTGGGGACTGTAGGAAGGATGGATGGGGGCACATCCAGGGTGGGGACTGTAGGAAGGATGGATGGGGGCACATCGAGGGTGGGGACTGTAGGAAGGATGGATGAGGGCACATCTAGGGTGGGGACTGTAGGAAGGATGGATGAGGGCACATCTAGGGTGGGGACTGTAGGAAGGATGGATGAGGGCACATCCAGGGTGGGGACTGTAGGAAGGATGGATGAGGGCACATCTAGGGTGTGGACTGTAGGAAGGATGGATGGGGGCACTTCCAGGGTGGGGACTGTAGGAAGGATGGATGAGGGCACATCCAGGGTGGGGACTGTAGGAAGGATGGATGGGGGCACATCCAGGGTCGGGACTGTAGGAAGGATGGATGGGAGCACATCCAGGGTCGGGACTGTAGGAAGGATGGATGGGAGCACATCCAGGGTGGGGACTGTAGGAAGGATGGATGGGGGCACATCCAGGGTGGGGACTGTAGGAAGGATAGATGGGGGCACATCCAGGGTGGGGACTGTAGGAAGGATGGATGAGGGCACATCCAGAGTGGGGACTGTAGGAAGGATGGATGGGGGCACATCCAGGGTGTGGACTGTAGGAAGGATGGATGGGGGCACATCCAGTGTGGGGACTGTAGGAAGGATGGATGGGGGCACATCCAGGGTGGGGACTTTAGGAAGGATGGGTGGGGGCCACATCCAGGGTGGGGACTGTAGGAAGGATGGATGAGGGCACATCCAGGTTGGGGACTGTAGGAAGGATGGATGGGGGCACATCGAGGGTGAGCACTGTAGGAAGGATGGATGGGGGCACATCCAGGGTGGGGACTGTAGGAAGGATGGATGGGGGCACATCCAGGGTGGGGACTGTAGGAAGGATGGATGAGGGCACATCTAGGGTGGGGACTGTGGGAAAGATGGATGAGGGAACATCCAGGGTGGGGACTGTAGGAAGGATGGATGAGGGCACATCTAGGGTGGGGACTGTGGGAAGGATGGATGAGGACACATCCAGGGTGGGGACTGTAGGAAGGATGGATGAGGGCACATCCAGGGTGGGGACTGTAGGAAGGATGGATGGGGGCACATCCAGGGTCGGGACTGTAGGAAGGATGGATGGGGGCACATCCAGGGTCGGGACTGTAGGAAGGATGGATGGGGGCACATCCAGGGTGGGGACTGTAAGAAGGATGGATGGGGGCACATACAGGGTGGGG